>NW_024377854.1:0-19608 GCF_016835505.1 Polypterus senegalus
CTGACCATCAGCGTATGCCTGGGAACTGCATCTTTATCCTTTCCATTGTTAGCGACCCACCGAACTTCAATTTATAACCAGCATTATGGAACGCTACTGTTGATTATGGCCATACCAGTTTGAAAGCGTCTGATCTTGGAAGTTAAAGACGCAAGGTTCGCCCAGTATACGAGGCTGGTAGACCGCCTTGCAACATCGAATGCTGTAAGCTTTTATTTATTACTGTTGTACTCATCCTGGACATAAGTGTATGCCTTTGAAATGCATCTTTTTTCTTTTCAATGGAAGCGCTCCACCCCGATCTTTAATATATAGCCAGCATTATGTAGCGCAGCTTTTGCTTACGGCCATACCAGAGTAAAAGCACCCGATGTAGTTTGATCTAGGAGGTAAAACACGCATGCGCTCTGCCAGTTCTTGGATGGGAGGCTGCCTGGGATGCCCGGATGCTGTAAGCTTTTTTCCTGTACTGTAAGTACGCCACCTGACCATCATTGCATGGCTGGGAACTGAATCTTTATCCTGTACATTGTTAGCGACCCACCCGAACTTCAATTTATAACCAGCATTATGGAACGCTACTGTTGATTATGGCCATACCAGTTTGAAAGCGTCTGATCTTGGAAGTTAAAGACGCAAGGTTCGCTCAGTATACGAGGCTGGTAGACCGCCTTGCAACATCGAATGCTGTAAGCTTTTATTTATTACTGTTGTACTCATCCTGGACATCAGTGTATGCCTTTGAAATGCATCTTTTTTCTTTCCAATGGAAGCGCTCCACCCCGATCTTCAATATATAACCAGCATTATGTAGCGCAGCTTTTGCTTACGGCCATACCAGAGTAAAAGCACCCGATGTAGTTTGATCTAGGAGGTAAAACACGCATGCGCTCTGCCTGTGCTTGGATGTGAGAGTGCATGGGATCCCCGGATGCTGTAAGCTATTTTCCTATACTGTACTACTCAACCTGACCATCAGCGTATGCCTGGGAACTGCATCTTTATCCTTTCCATTGTTAGCGACCCACCCGAACTTCAATTTATAACCAGCATTATGGAACGCTGCTGTTGATTATGGCCATACCAGTTTGAAAGCGTCTGATCTTGGAAGTTAAAGACGCAAGGTTCGCCCAGTATACGAGACTGGTAGACCGCCTTGCAACATCGAATGCTGTAAGCTTTTATTTATTACTGTTGTACTCATCCTGGACATCAGTGTATGCCTTTGAAATGCATCTTTTTTCTTTCCAATGGAAGCGCTCCACCCCGATCTTCAATATATAACCAGCATTATGTAGCGCAGCTTTTGCTTACGGCCATACCAGAGTAAAAGCACCCGATGTAGTTTGATCTACGAGGTTAGATACGCATGCGCTCTGCCAGTTCTTGGATGGGAGGCTGCCTGGGATGCCCGGATGCTGTAAGCTTTTTTCCTGTACTGTAAGTACGCCACCTGACCATCATTGCATGGCTGGGAACTGAATCTTTATCCTGTACATTGTTAGCGACCCACCCGAACTTCAATTTATAACCAGCATTATGGAACGCTACTGTTGATTATGGCCATACCAGTTTGAAAGCGTCTGATCTTGGAAGTTAAAGACGCAAGGTTCGCCAGTATACGAGGCTGGTAGACCGCCTTGCAACATCGAATGCTGTAAGCTTTTATTTATTACTGTTGTACTCATCCTGGACATCAGTGTATGCCTTTGAAATGCATCTTTTTTCTTTCCAATGGAAGCGCTCCACCCCGATCTTCAATATATAACCAGCATTATGTAGCGCAGCTTTTGCTTACGGCCATACCAGAGTAAAAGCACCCGATGTAGTTTGATCTAGGAGGTAAAACACGCATGCGCTCTGCCTGTGCTTGGATGTGAGAGTGCATGGGATCCCCGGATGCTGTAAGCTATTTTCCTATACTGTACTACTCAACCTGACCATCAGCGTATGCCTGGGAACTGCATCTTTATCCTTTCCATTGTTAGCGACCCACCCGAACTTCAATTTATAACCAGCATTATGGAACGCTACTGTTGATTATGGCCATACCAGTTTGAAAGCGTCTGATCTTGGAAGTTAAAGACGCAAGGTTCGCCCAGTATACGAGGCTGGTAGACCGCCTTGCAACATCGAATGCTGTAAGCTTTTATTTATTACTGTTGTACTCATCCTGGACATCAGTGTATGCCTTTGAAATGCATCTTTTTTCTTTCCAATGGAAGCGCTCCACCCCGATCTTCAATATATAACCAGCATTATGTAGCGCAGCTTTTGCTTACAGCCATACCAGAGTAAAAGCACCCGATGTAGTTTGATCTACGAGGTTAAACACGCATGCGCTCTGCCAGTTCTTGGATGGGAGGCTGCCTGGGATGCCGGATGCTGTAAGCTTTTTTCCTGTACTGTAAGTACGCCACCTGACCATCATTGCATGGCTGGGAACTGAATCTTTATCCTGTACATTGTTAGCGACCCACCCGAACTTCAATTTATAACCAGCATTATGGAACGCTACTGTTCATTATGGCCATACCAGTTTGAAAGCGTCTGATCTTGGAAGTTAAAGACGCAAGGTTCGCTCAGTATACGAGGCTGGTAGACCGCCTTGCAACATCGAATGCTGTAAGCTTTTATTTATTACTGTTGTACTCATCCTGGACATCAGTGTATGCCTTTGAAATGCATCTTTTTCTTTCCAATGGAAGCGCTCCACCCCGATCTTCAATATATAACCAGCATTATGTAGCGCAGCTTTTGCTTACGGCCATACCAGAGTAAAAGCACCCGATGTAGTTTGATCTAGGAGGTAAAACACGCATGCGCTCTGCCTGTGCTTGGATGTGAGGGTGCATGGGATCCCCGGATGCTGTAAGCTATTTTCCTATACTGTACTACTCAACCTGACCATCAGCGTATGCCTGGGAACTGCATCTTTATCCTTTCCATTGTTAGCGACCCACCCGAACTTCAATTTATAACCAGCATTATGGAACGCTACTGTTGATTATGGCCATACCAGTTTGAAAGCGTCTGATCTTGGAAGTTAAAGACGCAAGGTTCGCCCAGTATACGAGGCTGGTAGACCGCCTTGCAACATCGAATGCTGTAAGCTTTTATTTATTACTGTTGTACTCATCCTGGACATCAGTGTATGCCTTTGAAATGCATCTTTTTCTTTCCAATGGAAGCGCTCCACCCCGATCTTCAATATATAACCAGCATTATGTAGCGCAGCTTTTGCTTACGGCCATACCAGAGTAAAAGCACCCGATGTAGTTTGATCTATGTGGTAAAACACGCATGCGCTCTGCCAGTTCTTGGATGGGAGGCTGCCTGGGATCCCCGGATGCTGTAAGCTTTTTCCTGTACTGTAAGTACGCCACCTGACCATCATTGCATGGCTGGGAACTGAATCTTTATCCTGTACATTGTTAGCGACCCACCCGAACTTCAATTTATAACCAGCATTATGGAACGCTACTGTTGATTATGGCCATACCAGTTTGAAAGCGTCTGATCTTGGAAGTTAAAGACGCAAGGTTCGCCCAGTATACGAGGCTGGTAGACCGCCTTGCAACATCGAATGCTGTAAGCTTTTATTTATTACTGTTGTACTCATCCTGGACATCAGTGTATGCCTTTGAAATGCATCTTTTTTCTTTCCAATGGAAGCGCTCCACCCCGATCTTCAATATATAACCAGCATTATGTAGCGCAGCTTTTGCTTACGGCCATACCAGAGTAAAAGCACCCGATGTAGTTTGATCTAGGAGGTAAAACACGCATGCGCTCTGCCTGTGCTTGGATGTGAGTGCATGGGATCCCCGGATGCTGGAAGCTATTTTCCTATACTGTACTACTCAACCTGACCATCAGCGTATGCCTGGGAACTGCATCTTTATCCTTTCCATTGTTAGCGACCCACCCGAACTTCAATTTATAACCAGCATTATGGAACGCTGCTGTTGATTATGGCCATACCAGTTTGAAAGCGTCTGATCTTGGAAGTTAAAGACGCAAGGTTCGCCCAGTATACGAGGCTGGTAGACCGCCTTGCAACATCGAATGCTGTAAGCTTTTATTTATTACTGTTGTACTCATCCTGGACATCAGTGTATGCCTTTGAAATGCATCTTTTTTCTTTCCAATGGAAGCGCTCCACCCCGATCTTCAATATATAACCAGCATTATGTAGCGCAGCTTTTGCTTACAGCCATACCAGAGTAAAAGCACCCGATGTAGTTTGATCTACGAGGTAAAACACGCATGCGCTCTGCCAGTTCTTGGATGGGAGGCTGCCTGGGATCCCCGGATGCTGTAAGCTTTTTCCTGTACTGTAAGTACGCCACCTGACCATCATTGCATGGCTGGGAACTGAATCTTTATCCTGTACATTGTTAGCGACCCACCCGAACTTCAATTTATAACCAGCATTATGGAACGCTACTGTTGATTATGGCCATACCAGTTTGAAAGCGTCTGATCTTGGAAGTTAAAGACGCAAGGTTCGCCAGTATACGAGGCTGGTAGACCGCCTTGCAACATCGAATGCTGTAAGCTTTTATTTATTACTGTTGTACTCATCCTGGACATCAGTGTATGCCTTTGAAATGCATCTTTTTTCTTTCCAATGGAAGCGCTCCACCCCGATCTTCAATATATAACCAGCATTATGTAGCGCAGCTTTTGCTTACGGCCATACCAGAGTAAAAGCACCCGATGTAGTTTGATCTAGGAGGTAAAACACGCATGCGCTCTGCCTGTGCTTGGATGTGAGAGTGCATGGGATCCCCGGATGCTGTAAGCTATTTTCCTATACTGTACTACTCAACCTGACCATCAGCGTATGCCTGGGAACTGCATCTTTATCCTTTCCATTGTTAGCGACCCACCCGAACTTCAATTTATAACCAGCATTATGGAACGCTACTGTTGATTATGGCCATACCAGTTTGAAAGCGTCTGATCTTGGAAGTTAAAGACGCAAGGTTCGCCCAGTATACGAGGCTGGTAGACCGCCTTGCAACATCGAATGCTGTAAGCTTTTATTTATTACTGTTGTACTCATCCTGGACATCAGTGTATGCCTTTGAAATGCATCTTTTTCTTTCCAATGGAAGCGCTCCACCCCGATCTTCAATATATAACCAGCATTATGTAGCGCAGCTTTTGCTTACGGCCATACCAGAGTAAAAGCACCCGATGTAGTTTGATCTACGAGGTTAGATACGCATGCGCTCTGCCAGTTCTTGGATGGGAGGCTGCCTGGGATGCCCGGATGCTGTAAGCTTTTTTCCTGTACTGTAAGTACGCCACCTGACCATCATTGCATGGCTGGGAACTGAATCTTTATCCTGTACATTGTTAGCGACCCACCCGAACTTCAATTTATAACCAGCATTATGGAACGCTACTGTTGATTATGGCCATACCAGTTTGAAAGCGTCTGATCTTGGAAGTTAAAGACGCAAGGTTCGCTCAGTATACGAGGCTGGTAGACCGCCTTGCAACATCGAATGCTGTAAGCTTTTATTTATTACTGTTGTACTCATCCTGGACATCAGTGTATGCCTTTGAAATGCATCTTTTTTCTTTCCAATGGAAGCGCTCCACCCCGATCTTCAATATATAACCAGCATTATGTAGCGCAGCTTTTGCTTACGGCCATACCAGAGTAAAAGCACCCGATGTAGTTTGATCTAGGAGGTAAAACACGCATGCGCTCTGCCTGTGCTTGGATGTGAGAGTGCATGGGATCCCCGGATGCTGTAAGCTATTTTCCTATACTGTACTACTCAACCTGACCATCAGCGTATGCCTGGGAACTGCATCTTTATCCTTTCCATTGTTAGCGATTTGCTTACAGCCATACCAGAGTAAAAGCACCCGATGTAGTTTGATCTAGGAGGTAAAACACGCATGCGCTCTGCCAGTTCTTGGATGGGAGGCTGCCTGGGATGCCCGGATGCTGTAAGCTTTTTTCCTGTACTGTAAGTACGCCACCTGACCATCATTGCATGGCTGGGAACTGAATCTTTATCCTGTACATTGTTAGCGACCCACCCGAACTTCAATTTATAACCAGCATTATGGAACGCTACTGTTGATTATGGCCATACCAGTTTGAAAGCGTCTGATCTTGGAAGTTAAAGACGCAAGGTTCGCCAGTATACGAGGCTGGTAGACCGCCTTGCAACATCGAATGCTGTAAGCTTTTATTTATTACTGTTGTACTCATCCTGGACATCAGTGTATGCCTTTGAAATGCATCTTTTTTCTTTCCAATGGAAGCGCTCCACCCCGATCTTCAATATATAACCAGCATTATGTAGCGCAGCTTTTGCTTACGGCCATACCAGAGTAAAAGCACCCGATGTAGTTTGATCTAGGAGGTAAAACACGCATGCGCTCTGCCTGTGCTTGGATGTGAGGTGCATGGGATCCCGGATGCTGTAAGCTATTTTCCTATACTGTACTACTCAACCTGACCATCAGCGTATGCCTGGGAACTGCATCTTTATCCTTTCCATTGTTAGCGACCCACCCGAACTTCAATTTATAACCAGCATTATGGAACGCTACTGTTGATTATGGCCATACCAGTTTGAAAGCGTCTGATCTTGGAAGTTAAAGACGCAAGGTTCGCCCAGTATACGAGGCTGGTAGACCGCCTTGCAACATCGAATGCTGTAAGCTTTTATTTATTACTGTTGTACTCATCCTGGACATCAGTGTATGCCTTTGAAATGCATCTTTTTTCTTTCCAATGGAAGCGCTCCACCCCGATCTTCAATATATAACCAGCATTATGTAGCGCAGCTTTTGCTTACGGCCATACCAGAGTAAAAGCACCCGATGTAGTTTGATCTACGAGGTTAGAAACGCATGCGCTCTGCCAGTTCTTGGATGGGAGGCTGCCTGGGATCCCCGGATGCTGTAAGCTTTTTTCCTGTACTGTAAGTACGCCACCTGACCATCATTGCATGGCTGGGAACTGAATCTTTATCCTGTACATTGTTAGCGACCCACCCGAACTTCAATTTATAACCAGCATTATGGAACGCTACTGTTGATTATGGCCATACCAGTTTGAAAGCGTCTGATCTTGGAAGTTAAAGACGCAAGGTTCGCCAGTATACGAGGCTGGTAGACCGCCTTGCAACATCGAATGCTGTAAGCTTTTATTTATTACTGTTGTACTCATCCTGGACATCAGTGTATGCCTTTGAAATGCATCTTTTTCTTTCAATGGAAGCACTCCACCCCGATCTTCAATATATAACCAGCATTATGTAGCGCAGCTTTTGCTTACGGCCATACCAGAGTAAAAGCACCCGATGTAGTTTGATCTAGGAGGTAAAACACGCATGCGCTCTGCCTGTGCTTGGATGTGAGGTGCATGGGATCCCCGGATGCTGTAAGCTATTTTCCTATACTGTACTACTCAACCTGACCATCAGCGTATGCCTGGGAACTGCATCTTTATCCTTTCCATTGTTAGCGACCCACCCGAACTTCAATTTATAACCAGCATTATGGAACGCTACTGTTGATTATGGCCATACCAGTTTGAAAGCGTCTGATCTTGGAAGTTAAAGACGCAAGGTTCGCCCAGTATACGAGGCTGGTAGACCGCCTTGCAACATCGAATGCTGTAAGCTTTTATTTATTACTGTTGTACTCATCCTGGACATCAGTGTATGCCTTTGAAATGCATCTTTTTTCTTTCCAATGGAAGCGCTCCACCCCGATCTTCAATATATAACCAGCATTATGTAGCGCAGCTTTTGCTTACGGCCATACCAGAGTAAAAGCACCCGATGTAGTTTGATCTAGGAGGTTAAACACGCATGCGCTCTGCCAGTTCTTGGATGGGAGGCTGCCTGGGATCCCCGGATGCTGTAAGCTTTTTCCTGTACTGTAAGTACGCCACCTGACCATCATTGCATGGCTGGGAACTGAATCTTTATCCTGTACATTGTTAGCGACCCACCCGAACTTCAATTTATAACCAGCATTATGGAACGCTACTGTTGATTATGGCCATACCAGTTTGAAAGCGTCTGATCTTGGAAGTTAAAGACGCAAGGTTCGCTCAGTATACGAGGCTGGTAGACCGCCTTGCAACATCGAATGCTGTAAGCTTTTATTTATTACTGTTGTACTCATCCTGGACATCAGTGTATGCCTTTGAAATGCATCTTTTTTCTTTCCAATGGAAGCGCTCCACCCCGATCTTCAATATATAACCAGCATTATGTAGCGCAGCTTTTGCTTACACGGCCATACCAGAGTAAAAGCACCCGATGTAGTTTGATCTAGGAGGTAAAACACGCATGCGCTCTGCCTGTGCTTGGATGTGAGAGTGCATGGGATCCCCGGATGCTGTAAGCTATTTTCCTATACTGTACTACTCAACCTGACCATCAGCGTATGCCTGGGAACTGCATCTTTATCCTTTCCATTGTTAGCGACCCACCCGAACTTCAATTTATAACCAGCATTATGGAACGCTACTGTTGATTATGGCCATACCAGTTTGAAAGCGTCTGATCTTGGAAGTTAAAGACGCAAGGTTCGCCCAGTATACGAGGCTGGTAGACCGCCTTGCAACATCGAATGCTGTAAGCTTTTATTTATTACTGTTGTACTCATCCTGGACATCAGTGTATGCCTTTGAAATGCATCTTTTTTCTTTCCAATGGAAGCGCTCCACCCCGATCTTCAATATATAACCAGCATTATGTAGCGCAGCTTTTGCTTACGGCCATACCAGAGTAAAAGCACCCGATGTAGTTTGATCTACGAGGTTAGATACGCATGCGCTCTGCCAGTTCTTGGATGGGAGGCTGCCTGGGATCCCCGGATGCTGTAAGCTTTTTTCCTGTACTGTAAGTACGCCACCTGACCATCATTGCATGGCTGGGAACTGAATCTTTATCCTGTACATTGTTAGCGACCCACCCGAACTTCAATTTATAACCAGCATTATGGAACGCTACTGTTGATTATGGCCATACCAGTTTGAAAGCGTCTGATCTTGGAAGTTAAAGACGCAAGGTTCGCCAGTATACGAGGCTGGTAGACCGCCTTGCAACATCGAATGCTGTAAGCTTTTATTTATTACTGTTGTACTCATCCTGGACATCAGTGTATGCCTTTGAAATGCATCTTTTTTCTTTCCAATGGAAGCGCTCCACCCCGATCTTCAATATATAACCAGCATTATGTAGCGCAGCTTTTGCTTACGGCCATACCAGAGTAAAAGCACCCGATGTAGTTTGATCTAGGAGGTAAAACACGCATGCGCTCTGCCTGTGCTTGGATGTGAGAGTGCATGGGATCCCCGGATGCTGGAAGCTATTTTCCTATACTGTACTACTCAACCTGACCATCAGCGTATGCCTGGGAACTGCATCTTTATCCTTTCCATTGTTAGCGACCCACCCGAACTTCAATTTATAACCAGCATTATGGAACGCTACTGTTGATTATGGCCATACCAGTTTGAAAGCGTCTGATCTTGGAAGTTAAAGACGCAAGGTTCGCCAAGTATACGAGGCTGGTAGACCGCCTTGCAACATCGAATGCTGTAAGCTTTTATTTATTACTGTTGTACTCATCCTGGACATCAGTGTATGCCTTTGAAATGCATCTTTTTTCTTTCCAATGGAAGCGCTCCACCCCGATCTTCAATATATAACCAGCATTATGTAGCGCAGCTTTTGCTTACGGCCATACCAGAGTAAAAGCACCCGATGTAGTTTGATCTACGAGGTTAGATACGCATGCGCTCTGCCAGTTCTTGGATGGGAGGCTGCCTGGGATCCCCGGATGCTGTAAGCTTTTTTCCTGTACTGTAAGTACGCCACCTGACCATCATTGCATGGCTGGGAACTGAATCTTTATCCTGTACATTGTTAGCGACCCACCCGAACTTCAATTTATAACCAGCATTATGGAACGCTACTGTTGATTATGGCCATACCAGTTTGAAAGCGTCTGATCTTGGAAGTTAAAGACGCAAGGTTCGCCAGTATACGAGGCTGGTAGACCGCCTTGCAACATCGAATGCTGTAAGCTTTTATTTATTACTGTTGTACTCATCCTGGACATCAGTGTATGCCTTTGAAATGCATCTTTTTTCTTTCCAATGGAAGCGCTCCACCCCGATCTTCAATATATAACCAGCATTATGTAGCGCAGCTTTTGCTTACGGCCATACCAGAGTAAAAGCACCCGATGTAGTTTGATCTAGGAGGTAAAACACGCATGCGCTCTGCCAGTTCTTGGATGGGAGGCTGCCTGGGATCCCCGGATGCTGTAAGCTTTTTCCTGTACTGTAAGTACGCCACCTGACCATCATTGCATGGCTGGGAACTGAATCTTTATCCTTTCCATTGTTAGCGACCCACCCGAACTTCAATTTATAACCAGCATTATGGAACGCTGCTGTTGATTATGGCCATACCAGTTTGAAAGCGTCTGATCTTGGAAGTTAAAGACGCAAGGTTCGCCCAGTATACGAGGCTGGTAGACCGCCTTGCAACATCGAATGCTGTAAGCTTTTATTTATTACTGTTGTACTCATCCTGGACATCAGTGTATGCCTTTGAAATGCATCTTTTTCTTTCCAATGGAAGCGCTCCACCCCGATCTTCAATATATAACCAGCATTATGTAGCGCAGCTTTTGCTTACAGCCATACCAGAGTAAAAGCACCCGATGTAGTTTGATCTAGGAGGTAAAACACGCATGCGCTCTGCCTGTGCTTGGATGTGAGAGTGCATGGGATCCCCGGATGCTGTAAGCTATTTTCCTATACTGTACTACTCAACCTGACCATCAGCGTATGCCTGGGAACTGCATCTTTATCCTTTCCATTGTTAGCGACCCACCCGAACTTCAATTTATAACCAGCATTATGGAACGCTACTGTTGATTATGGCCATACCAGTTTGAAAGCGTCTGATCTTGGAAGTTAAAGACGCAAGGTTCGCCCAGTATACGAGGCTGGTAGACCGCCTTGCAACATCGAATGCTGTAAGCTTTTATTTATTACTGTTGTACTCATCCTGGACATCAGTGTATGCCTTTGAAATGCATCTTTTTTCTTTCCAATGGAAGCGCTCCACCCCGATCTTCAATATATAACCAGCATTATGTAGCGCAGCTTTTGCTTACGGCCATACCAGAGTAAAAGCACCCGATGTAGTTTGATCTACGAGGTTAGATACGCATGCGCTCTGCCAGTTCTTGGATGGGAGGCTGCCTGGGATGCCCGGATGCTGTAAGCTTTTTCCTGTACTGTAAGTACGCCACCTGACCATCATTGCATGGCTGGGAACTGAATCTTTATCCTGTACATTGTTAGCGACCCACCCGAACTTCAATTTATAACCAGCATTATGGAACGCTACTGTTGATTATGGCCATACCAGTTTGAAAGCGTCTGATCTTGGAAGTTAAAGGACGCAAGGTTCGCTCAGTATACGAGGCTGGTAGACCGCCTTGCAACATCGAATGCTGTAAGCTTTTATTTATTACTGTTGTACTCATCCTGGACATCAGTGTATGCCTTTGAAATGCATCTTTTTTCTTTCCAATGGAAGCGCTCCACCCCGATCTTCAATATATAACCAGCATTATGTAGCGCAGCTTTTGCTTTGGCCATACCAGAGTAAAAGCACCCGATGTAGTTTGATCTAGGAGGTAAAACAACGCATGCGCTCTGCCAGTTCTTGGATGTGAGGTGCCTGGGATCCCCGGATGCTGTAAGCTTTTTCCTATACTGTAAGTACTCAACCTGACCATCATTGCATGCCTGGGAACTGCATCTTTATCCTTTCCATTGTTAGCGACCCACCCGAACTTCAATTTATAACCAGCATTATGGAACGCTACTGTTGATTATGGCCATACCAGTTTGAAAGCGTCTGATCTTGGAAGTTAAAGACGCAAGGTTCGCCAGTATACGAGGCTGGTAGACCGCCTTGCAACATCGAATGCTGTAAGCTTTTATTTATTACTGTTGTACTCATCCTGGACATCAGTGTATGCCTTTGAAATGCATCTTTTTTCTTTCCAATGGAAGCGCTCCACCCCGATCTTCAATATATAACCAGCATTATGTAGCGCCGCTTTTGCTTACAGCCATACCAGGTAAAAGCACCCGATGTAGTTTGATCTAGGAGGTAAAACACGCATGCGCTCTGCCTGTGCTTGGATGGAGAGGCTGCCTGGGATCCCCGGATGCTGTAAGCTATTTTCCTGTACTGTACTACTCAACCTGACCATCAGCGTATGCCTGGGAACTGCATCTTTATCTTTCCATTGTTAGCGACCCACCCGAACTTCAATTTATAACCAGCATTATGGAACGCTACTGTTGATTATGGCCATACCAGTTTGAAAGCGTCTGATCTTGGAAGTTAAAGACGCAAGGTTCGCCCAGTATACGAGGACTGGTAGACCGCCTTGCAACATCGAATGCTGTAAGCTTTTATTTATTACTGTTGTACTCATCCTGGACATCAGTGTATGCCTTTGAAATGCATCTTTTTTCTTCCAATGGAAGCGCTCCACCCCGATCTTCAATATATAACCAGCATTATGTAGGCGCAGCTTTTGCTTACAGCCATACCAGAGTAAAAGCACCGCGATGTAGTTTGATCTACGAGGTTAGATATGCGCTCTGCCAGTTCTTGGATGGGAGGCTGCCTGGGATGCCCGGATGCTGTAAGCTTTTCCTGTACACAGTAAGTACGCCACTGACCATCATTGCATGGCTGGGAACTGAATCTTTATCCTGTACATTGTTAGCGACCCACCCGAACTTCAATTTGCCAACCAGCATTATGGAACGCTACTGTTCATTATCGCCATACCAGTTTGAAAGCGTCTGATCTTGGAAGTTAAAGACGCAAGGTTCGCTCAGTATACGAGGCTGGTAGACCGCCTTGCAACATCGAATGCTGTAAGCTTTTATTTATTACTGTTGTACTCATCCTGGACATCAGTGTATGCCTTTGAAATGCATCTTTTTCTTTCCAATGGAAGCGCTCCACCCGATCTTCAATATATAACCAGCATTATAGCGCAGCTTTGCTACTGGCCATACCAGAGTAAAGCACCCGATGTAGTTTGATCTGGGAGGTAAAACACGCATGCACGCTCTGCCTGTGCTTGGATGTGAGAGGGCATGGGATCCCCGGATGCTGTAAGCTATTTTCCTATACTGTACTACTCAACCGGACCATCAGCGTATGCCTGGGAACTGCATCTTTATCTTTTCCATTGTTACCGACCCACCCGAACTTCAATTTATAACCAGCATTATGGAACGCTGCTGCTTGATTATAAGGCCATACCAGTTTGAAAGCGTCTGATCTTGGAAGTTAAACACGCAAAGGTTCGCCCAGTATGCGAGGCTGGTAGACCGCCTTAACATCGAGATGCTGTAAGCTTTTATTTATTACTGTTGTACTCACTCTGGACATCAGTGTATGCCTTTGAAATGCATCTTTTTTCTTTTCAATGGAAGCGCTCCACCCCGATCTTTAATATATAGCCAGCATTATGTAGCGCAGCTTTTGCTTACGGCCATACCAGAGTAAAAGCACCCGATGTAGTTTGATTCTAGGAGATAAACACGCATGCGCTCTGCCAGTTCTTGGATGGGAGGCTGCCTGGGATTGCCCGGATGCTGTAAGCTTTTTCCTGTATACTGTAAAGTACGCCACCTGACCATCATTGCATGGCTGGGAACTGAATCTTTATCCTGTTCATTGTTAGCGACCACCGAACTTCAATGATTTATAACCAGCATATGGAACGCTTGTTGATTATGGCCTACCGTTGAAACTCTGATCTTGGAAGTTAAAGACGAAGGTTGCCTTGTTCGAGCTGAGACCCCTTCAACATCGATTCTAAGCTTTTATTTATTACTGTTCTACCTGGAAAAGTGTTGCCTTTGAATGCATCTTTTTCTTTTCAATGGGCTCCCCCGATCTAATATATAACCAGCATTATGAGCGCAGCTTTTGCTTCTGCCATACCAGTAGCACCATGTATTTGAATCGAGTTTTTCATTTCGCATGCAGTCTTGCATGCCGTCTGGGATAAACCAGCGTATTTGCGCGCTTTTGCTACCCATACCGACACATCCCGTGTGTTTGATCAGGTGTTATCCGCATCGTCTGCCTCTTGGATTGAAGTTTGGGTGCCGGATGGAGCTTTTCTATGTCGCCTACCAGTTTGAACATCATCTTGGCAGTGAAGGAACTAATCTTTATCCTTCATTGTTAGGCGGACCCGAACTTCAATTTCCAGCATTTGGAACTGCTGCTGTTTGATTATGCCTCACCGTTTGAAACGTCTGATCTTAGTTAAAAGCTATTGTTTCCAATGAGGGCTCGACCCGACTTCAACATCAATATCTAAGCTTTTTTTATTACATGTACTAACACCCTATAAGTGTTAGCCTTTGAAAACACATCTTTCTTTCAATGGAGCGCACCCGATCCCCTGATATAAGCCAGCATTTTGCGACTCTAACTTGACCACAGTACCGGTAAGCACCCATGTTAGTTTGATCTGTTACGACCACCGAACTCAATTTATCCAGCTTGGAGGAGCTGTTGGGATTCCGGATGCTAGCTTTTACCTCTGACTGGAAGTTAAGCCAACGTTAGCTGGCTGGGAAAGAATCTTTCCTTCATTGTAGCCATCCGAACTTCAATTTATAACCACATTATTGACTCTCTGGATAGTGTATCCTTTAAACGTTGATCTTGGAATAAAACCCATTAGTATAACCCAGTATTGCGAGGCTGGTGCCGCCTTACAGTAAAAGCACGTTAGTTTTATTTGTAGGTTATCCTGGACGTCTGCAGCCTTTGGAATGCTCCTTGTTCCGGAGCGCTCACCCCGATCTTCATATATAACCAGCTATGAGCACATTGCTGAACCATACCAGGTAAAGCACCCATGTAGTTTGATCGAGGTAAAACGCATGCGCTGCTACTTGATTTGGCCATAGGTAGTCTTAGATTAGCATTATACTCAACCTGACATCAGGCGTGCCTGGACACTTTATCTTCCATGTTACACCGAATTCATTTATAGCATTTGGAATGCTTTTTTGCCATCAGTTACGCGATCTTAATTAAAGCAAGGTCGCCAGTTCTAGTGGAACCCTTAACACGTGTAGCTTTATTGTAATGTGTACTCCTGGCATAGGTATCTGATGGATCTTTTTTTTTTCCAATGGCGCTCACCTTCTAACTAACCGCGTATGTGGAGCCATTTTTCTTGCGCCATACGATTAAAGCCAGCAGTTGAGGTTCATGTTGCTTACTTGAATGGGGCTCCTGGGATGTCCGAGCTAAGTTTCCTGTATGAGTGGTACCTCACATGAGCTAGCTATTATTATCTGTACATCTGGCAAGGACTTAATACTTTTTCATGGGTACCATCTTATATGGTTAAGCCAGGTACTCGTAAAAGCGTGGAGTGTCATAATCTTAGCTTATTCTTGATGGGCTCCTGGATCCGGATCCTTAAGCTTTTTCTTCAAGAGCTCCCCGACTCATATACCGATAACTTTTACGCAATACCATACATGTTTGGAGTACGCATCTTTGTATTTGGGATCCCCGGATGCTGGAAGCTATTCTACTTACTCTCAACCTGACCTGCGTATGCTGGGAACTACTTTATCCTTTCCATTTTGGACCCGACCAATTTATAACCAGCATTATGAACGCTGTTGATTTGCCATACCAGTTTGAAATCGTCTGATCGGAGTTAAAGCGCAGGTTCTAGTATCAGGCTGGTAGCGCCGACATCAATTCTAAGCTTTATTTATTATGTTCTACTCCTCTGGACTGTGTGCTGAATCTTTTTCTTTCAGAGCCTCCACCGATCTTCAATATATAACCAGCATTATGTAGCGCAGCTTTGCTTAATACGGCCATACCAGAGTAAAAGCAATCTGATGTAGTTTGATCTACGAGGTTAGATACAGATGCATGCGCTCTGCCAGTTCTGGATGGAGGCTGCTCTGGGATGCCCGGATGCTGTAAGTGTTTTTTCCTGTACCGTAAGTACGCCACCTGACCATCATTGCATGGCTGGGAACTGAATCTTTATCCTGTACATTGTTAGCGACCCACCCGAACTTCAATTTTATAACCAGTATTGTAAACGCTACTGTTCATTATCGCCATACCAGTTTGAAAGCGTCTGATCTTGAAGTTAAAGACGCTGTCTGCTCAATATACGAGGCTGGTAGACCGCCTGCAACATCGAATGCTGTAGCTTTTTATTTATTACTGTTGTACTCATCCTGACATCAGTGTATGCCTTGAAATGCATCTTTTTTCTTTTCCAATGGAAGGCCTCCACCCGATCTCTTCGCTTCTTCATTATATAACCAGC
This sequence comes from Polypterus senegalus, assembly GCF_016835505.1. Taxonomy (NCBI): domain Eukaryota; kingdom Metazoa; phylum Chordata; class Cladistia; order Polypteriformes; family Polypteridae; genus Polypterus; species Polypterus senegalus. Next base: position 16,444 of record NW_024377854.1, read on the forward strand.
ATCATAGCGCAGCTTTGCTTACGTATTGCTACCAGAGTAAAGCACCTGATGTAGTTTGATCTACGAGGTTAGATTACGCATGCGCTCTGCCAGTTCTTGGATGGGAGGCTGCCTGGGATGCCCGGATGCTGTAAGCTTTTTTCCCGTACCGTAAGTACGCCACCAATTCATCATTGCATGGTTGGGAACTGAATCTTTATCCTGCACATTGTTGGGGCGACCCACCTGAACTTCAATTTATAACCAGTATTATGGAACGCTACTGTTCATTATCGCCATAAGCTCAGTTTGAAAAGCGTCTGATCTTGAAGCGAAGACGCAGGCAAGGTTCGCCCAGTATGAGGCTGGTAGACCGGCCTTGCAACAATGAATGCTCTAAGCTTATTTATTACTGTTCTACTCAATTCTTCTGGACATAAGTGTATGCCTTTGAAATGCATCTTTTTCTTTTCAATGGAAGGCCCACCCCGATCTTCAAATATATAACCAGCATTATGTAGCGCAGCTTTTGCTTACGGCCATACCAGAGTAAAAGCACCCGATGTAGTTTGATCTACGAGGTTAGATACGCATGCGCTCTGTCAGTTCTTGGATGGGAGGCTGCCTGGGGATGCCCGGATGCCGTGTTTTTCCTGTACCGTGGGTGCACGCCACCTGACCATCATTGCATGGCTGGGAACTGAATCTTTATCCTGTACACTGTTGAAGCGACCCACCAACTTCAATTTATAACCAGCATTATGGAACGCTGCTGCTGATTATGGCTATACCAGTTTGAAAGCTGTCTGATCTGGAAGTTAAAGACGCAAGGTTCGCTCAGTATACGAGGCTGGTAGACCGCCTTTGCGTTATCGAATGCTGTGTTTTTATTTACTGTTGTACTCATCCTGGACACATCAGTGTATGCCTTTGAAATGCATCTTTTTCTTTCCACGGAAGCGCCCACCCCTGATCTTCAATATATATAACCAGCATTATGTAGCGCGCAGCTTTTGCTTACGGCCATACCAGAGTAAAAGCACCCGATGTAGTTTGATCTAGAGGTAAACACGCATGCGCTCTGCCTGGTGCTTGATGTGAGAGTGGCGGGATCCCCGATGCTGTAGCTTATTTTCCCATACTGTACTACTCAACCTGACCATCAGCGTATGCCTGAACTGCATCTTTATCCTTTCCACAGCGGCGACCCACCTGAACTTCAATTTATAACCAGCATTATGAACGCTGCTGATTATGGCCATACCAGTTTGAAATCGTCTGATCTTGGAAGTTAAAGACGGGTTCGCTCCAGTGCTGCGAGGTTGCATGGTAGACCTGCCTTGCAACATCGAATGCTCTAAGCTTTTATTTATCATTACTGTTGTACTCACTCCTGGACATAAGTGTATGCCTTTGAATGTATCTTTTTCTTTTCAATGGAAGTGCTCCACCCCGATCTTTTAATATATAGCCAGTATTATGTAGCGCAGCTTTGCTTACGCACACATACCACAGAGTAAAAAGCTAACCCGAAGTAGTTTGATCTAGGAGGTAAAACACGCATGCGCTTTCCACCAGTTCTGGATGGGAGGCTGCCTGGGATTCCCGGATGCTGTGTTTTTCCGTACTGTAAGTACGCCACTCCGACCACTGGCTGCATGGCTGGGAACTGAATCTTTATCCCTTTCCATTGTTAGTATCCACCCGAACTTCACACTTATAACCAGCATTATGGAACGCTGCTGTTGATTGGCGGCCATACCAGTTTGAAAGCGTCTGATCTTTGGAAGTTAAAGACGCAAGGTTCGCTCCAGTATATGAGGCTGGTAGACCGCCTTGCAACATCGAATGCTGTAAGTTTTTATTTATTACTGTTACCATCCTGGACATCTGTGTATGCCTTCTTTTGAAAATGTACTTTTTCTTTTCCAATGGAAGCTCCACCCCGATCTTCACAATATATAACCAGATGTAGCGCAGCTTTTGTTTTACGCCATACCAGAGTAAAAAGCACCCCATGTAGTTTGATCGAGGAGGTAAACACGCATGCGCCTGCTCTGTGCTTGGATGTGAGAGTGTATGGGATCCCCGGATGCTGTGTTTCATTTTCCTATACTGTACCACTCAACCTGACCATCAGCGACTGGGAACTGCATCTTTATCTTTTCCATTGTTACCGACCCACTCCGAACTTCAATTCTATAACCAGCATTATGGAACGCTGTTGATTATGTAATATACCAGTTTGAAAGCGTCTGATCTTGAAGAAGACGCAAGGTTCGCCCAGTATACGAGGGTTGCAGACCAGCCTTGCAACATCGAATGCTGTAAGCTTATTCATTAATGCTGTACTCATCCTGGACATCAGTGTATGCCTTTTGAAATGCATCTTTTTCTTCCAATGGAAGCGCCCACCCGATTTTCAATAATATATAACCAGTGCATTATGTAGCGCAGCTGCTTACCGCCATACCACAGAGTAAAGCACCTGATGTAGTTTTGATCTACGAGGTTAGATGCATGCCTGTCAGTTCTTGGATGGGAGGCTGCCTGGGAGTGCCCGGATGCTGTAGCTTTTTTCCTGTACTGTAAGTACGCTACCTGACCATCATTGCATGGCTGGGAACTGAATCTTTATCCTCTTTCCCTTGTTAGCGACCCACCCGAACTTCAATTTATAACCAGCATTATGGAACGCTACTGTTGATTGCGGCCATACCAGTTTGAAAGCCGCCTGATCTTGGAAGTTAAAGACGAAGGTTCGCCAGTATACAGGCTGGTAGACCGCTTGCAACATCGAATGCTGTAAGCTTTTATTTATTACTGTTGTCCTATCCTGGACATCAGTGTATGCCTTTTAAATGCATCTTTTTCTTTCCAATGGAAGGCCCACCTGATCTTCAATATAATAACCAGCATTATGTAGCGCAGCTTTTGCTTACGGCCATACAGGTAAAAGCACCCGATGTAGTTTGATCTAGAGGTAACACGCATGCGCTCTGCCAGTCTTGGATGGAGGCTGCTGGGATCCCTGATGTTGTTTTTCCTGTACTGCAGTACCACCTGACCAATGCATGCTGGGAACTGATCTTTATTTTAAGACCTTTACCGATGTGTTATGATCTTAGGAGGTAAACCAGCTGCATAGCGCTCTGCAACTGTGCTTGATGTGAACGCAGCTTTGTA
>NW_024377855.1:0-16495 GCF_016835505.1 Polypterus senegalus
TTCAATTTTCTTTTTCAGGTCATTTTGAACCCCGGGAAACTTCTTACCATTTATCAGGAACAATGTAGTCTTGGTCACATCCCTTCAAAAGGTGGCTTGAGCATGGGAAAAGGGTCATAAATAAAAATATTATTATCATTATTGTTGGAACAGTCAGAATGTCGGCCTAGATCATTATCTTTGGGGCCCTTTAAACCCCCCGGGCTCCCTACTTAAAAGTTGACGGGGGGCAGCTGAATTTTCCTGACTACTACCAAAAATTTCGGGGCCCTGACATGGTCCCTTTCCCTTTTCCCTTTGGGAAGCAGGTTGCTGGCAGTTCACTTGGGCCACTTGAAGAAAAGGGGCAAATGAAAAAAAAGTGAGACAAGTATCAGGGTTGGGAAAACTGCGGAGACAAGGCAAAAAGGGGGCCAAAAAGGGGCCATTGAAATAGTGAGGGGGATCTGAGAAATAAAAAAGTCTGGGCATTGCTGGGCGGCACAATTAATCTTTAATCCCATCACAGAAATGTGAGAAAACCCTCCAGATGGTTTTGATCTATGGGCCGTCTGGGACACAAACTGGGTCCTTAATCCATGGGTCAAGGGAAAGGTTATTGATTTTAAACCCAAAACATTTACAGTTCTTTGTCAAATAATTAATTATACGGGTTTTCTTTTTCTCCTTGGTGTTCTAAAATATTTAAAAGGTTAAACTTAATCTGAAAAAAAGGGCACATAATTTTAGTGAATAGCGTTTCTTAAAAGTGATCAGTTTTTTTTAACTGTTATCCCAAATTTTCATAATTCTCCTGATTTAAGAGCTATTGTAGTACTTTTAAATTTGAACTGTGGTCTTTTCTTTTATAAACCCTGAAGTGGCATAAGAGGTACAGAAGGATAAAATCTTTTAAAAAGTTTTAACTACATGGATGTTTTGCCCTTTTGGGCATTATAAAGAAGGAGTCATTTGGATGGAAAACTAAAAAGTATAACGGCATCCTTTGGGTGATTTCTGCTGCAGAGCGTTGTGGGTTTCCGCTGCCCTCCCAAATTGGGGGAAAAGGTAAAAAGAGAGAAAGACAGCAAGGCTATTTCCTGGGGGAGCCACCCTTTCCTTAGCTGTTTCTGTAAATTTTTTGGAAAGGGAAAAACAAATGCTCTGGAAATTTTTACCTTTCAAAATGTACTGGTAATGTTTTGATTTATTCAAAAAAGGAATTTTATCAAGCAAGGGGAGATTGTTGGAATGATCGAAAAAAGTGATGTGCTGTTAAATACCGTAACAATAGTGAACTGAATAAAGTCGAAATCTCTGGGCCTTCCTACTAGCCTAGGGTTTGTATACATCAAAAAAACTCAAGTTCCAAGTTCCCGTCCCGAAAAAAAATTTTGCTTAAAAGTCTCTGAAAGGGGGGTTTAGCCCCCTTATTCATATAAGGTTTATTAAGGTACAGAAAAAAGGCCCCAAAGTGGGAAAAGCACAAAATGTCAACTGGTCTAAAAATTTCCCTTTTGGGCGAGTTTTTTTGTCATTAAATAGAACTCAAAAACTTCATTTAATTTTGTTTTAAAACCCCATTTAAACTAAAGTAACCGTTTGTTGTTTTTTTTGGATCTTCTATTTTTAAAAATCCCGTGCTTTTAAATGGGCTTTCTCTTCCTGGGGGACACAAAATCCTTTCATTCTAATATTACAGCTTTTGAATAATAAAAAATAAGAAATATCTGATATCTTTTCATGATAAGGGGTTCGTTTTTAAACAAGGGAAATGCCAAACGATTGTTCATTCTCATGAAATTTTGCCCTACCAACCTTGGGAAATATTTTATTCAAAATACTGTTACTTTTTTCAACCCCCCAATTCCCATCCTTCCTTTTCTTTCTCCAAATACCCAAAAAAACAATCAGCTCTGTAATAAATTAAGCCATCTGAACTTATAGCTGTTTTTAAAAATTTTAAGGATCATTGAAATATCTTGTAATGTTTTTTTCTTCCATCATCCTTCATTCGCGTCAGCCACAGCAAAAATACAGTCCGAGGCAGGAACAATCCGTGTCGAAGTTAGCTCCTTGAGCTGGCCCGTGTATTAAAGTTGTTTTATCTGTATAATATAATAAATATATATTGCCATTTCATCAAAAAAAATATTTTATCAAATGTAAATACGCATAAAATGGGTCAGGTTGTCAATATTATAACAGTTTACAGGGGGGTTTTTTCTTTAAATACAGACAGTTCTACAAGGGCATTTTGGACTGATGGAGTGCATTGGTTCTTGTGATGAAACTGTTTCCGGCCCCTTTTCCATACAGGAAAAAACTCGAAACATTTTGGTGGGTTAAATGTGAATATTTTTGTGATGCTGTATGCGATAATTTCTTTCGATCAGCTCTCCAGTGGTGCAGTGAAAATTCATGGAAAAAGATGATCCCTGGCCCTAAAAGGGGAAGAAGAAGAAGAAAGGGGCAGTGGGAAAATGCTAAAAACAGCTTTTTATTTGGAATGTTTGACCTTCATTTGGGCCATTATATTGTTCAGGTTTTCTCAGTCATTAAAAAAAATAAAATATCGGTTAGTTTTAGTGTATTATAAAAACTCGTCAGGATGTGGATCTAAAAAGAAAAAATAAACCCACACAGGAACGTAGCATTTTTGGCTGGTCTCAAAAACAGAGAACTTCTATGACGGGTATGGGGGCCTTTTTTTTTCCCCCCAACCCCCCCCCAAAAATTTTCCCCTTAATCCTTTCCTTTTCTTTTTTTTTTCCAAATTTTACCCCCCAAAAAATCGCCCAAAAAACAACCCAGGGCCCCGGGTAATAAAAAATTTTTAAAAAAAAAAAAAAGCCATTTTTTTTGTAAAAAACCCCCCCCCCCCCCCCCCCCCCCCCCCCCCCTTTTTTTTTTTTTTTTTTTTTTTTTTTTTTTTTTTTTTTTTTTTTTTTTTTTTTATAGTTTTGGGGTCTAAAACAAAAAAAGGACCCTTTTGGGAAAAAAACCCGAAGGAAAAAATCGTATAAAAATCTCAGTTGGAAAAGGAATGTTTGACCTTCGTTGGCCAAAGTTCGGGGTTTTTGGCTTCAATGTAGGGTTATTTTTATGTATTATAAAATTAATTTGGGGGATTAAAAAAAGATAAACCCAAAGGAAATAGCTTTTTGGCTGGTTGCAAAATTTACAGAAATTCTTATAGGGGTTTAAAGGTCCCAGGGAAAAGTTTTGGCTTTTATGGGTTTGGTTTACCAATGGGGTTTGAAGGGGGTTTTTATGAAATTTTTGCGAGTTTTTCATAAGGGTCTAATTTTTTCCCCTATTAAAAATTTCAATCATCAGGGAAAGAAAAAAATTTTTCTTTTTGTACAAAGCACCAATTTGTATTCCTTATTGACTTTTTGTTTCCCCATTTTTAAAACCCCCCCAACTTCCCTAAAAATTTTCTTTTGAATCCCTTCGATTTTTTTTTTTTTTTCCACAAGGGTTTTTCTTTGGGGGTTTTTTTTTAAAGCAAAATGGGTAGAGGAAAACCAAAAAAAGAAGGGGCCCCCTTTCTTGTTTGTTTTGGAAAAAAAAAATTTGTGGGTTTTTTCCCCCCAACATTTTCTATAAAAGTTTAAATAATTTGGCTAAGTAAATTCCAGGGTTCAATACATTAGTTTTTCTAATGAAAAGGCTTTTCTGTTTTCTGTTTTTCATTTTGTCTTTTGCATTTCCAAAACGAAGTCCCCAACGTTCCCAGATTCTTAAATTCCCCAATTTTTTTTAGGAGTTTTTGTTTTAAAATTTGTAAAATTTTCGGTTTTTTGCCCTTTCTTTTTGTTTGCTTCATTTTCTTTTGGGATTTTTGGGGTTTGGTTTACTTGGAATTGTCTTTGTCAGAATTTTAGTTTTTCTCTACATTCTTTTTGGGCTTTGGGGGAAAATTAAACAAAATTAAATTATTTTTTCAAAGTTCTGGTTTGTTGTTAAGTTTAGGGGGATTTGACTGTGTTCCCATCATGGATTTTTGGAAGTTTTTTTTGGGGGTGTTTTGAAACTTCACATTATATTTTACTTATTTTCTTTACTGTAGTCGAATTGGCATTTTGTTTTGATAAAGTACATGCAATAAAAAATCTCATACCCCACATGTGACAATAACCCACCAAAAAGAGCTAATGTTTGTGTATCTGTGTGTGTCTATCGGGGGCTACTGTATGTCTCTATTATATCAAAAACAAATAAACCCCTAAAGAAAAAGAAACATTTTAAAATAGTAACATGATTGACAATGTAATTGTTTTTTAATTTCATGGTGTTGCTGGCATATATATATATATATATATAAACACACAGAACATATATAAACATATAAAACATATAAACATATATAAAATATATATATATATAACATCATAAAATATGTATATAAGTTATTTTAATCATATAAAAACATAATATACATATCATATATAAACATCGATACATACACACACACATATATACATACTGTATATAAAAACATATACATATCTACATATATTTTTAAATATATTTTTTGGATGGACTCGATTAAAAAAAAACCCAATTAATTAGGGGCTTGTAAAAATTTCCCAAATTTTTTGCCTTTTTAAATTTGCCCCAAATCCCCAAATTTTTTTTTTTTTTAAAAGGTTTGGGGAAAAAATCAAATAATGAAGGGAAATAATAGAAACTGAAGCTGTTTAATTTCTAAAAAAAAAATTTTTTTAAACTTTTTTAATTAAAAACAAAACAAAAATATCTCCCGGGTTTAAATTTTTAAAAAATAAAGTGGGGTTTTTATACAAGTACATTTTCAGAATATTTGTCTTTAAATAATAAAAAAAATTTACCATAAAGTGCATTTTCTTTTTAAAAATAAGTCAAAACAAAAAGGTTTTGAAGCTTCTTTTTAAACTCTAGTCTTCCCAAAATTTTTTTGACATTAGGCTAAAAAGTGTGATCATTAAATTTTGTAATTAAGTATTTTGAATTCAGGCCCAAAAAATGATAAGAAAACAAAGCCCGCTTTCTGTAATGCATCTAATTTTGCTTGCTTTTCGGGGCAAAATTTTTTATAAAGGCTTTGGGGGGTGTGAAATATCAGTCGAAAGGCCTTTTTCATTAAAATTTTTTGAGCTGTGATTTTTGCATCAGTGAATTGATGTCCCGAAATCAGCTTGAAAAAGGTTCCTTTTGTTGGAATTGAAAGTGTGATTAAAACGTTATTTTTCGCGTTTGGATACATCATCGAAACTTCTCAGCTGTGCGGCTGAAAGGGGAAAAATTTTAAAAATAACGTAACTGTTCTCGTTAAATAAATTTTTTCATCGTCCCAAACCAAGGAATTTGAAGGTAAAAGATAAAATGGGCCTCATATGGTACATCCTCTGGAATCAACCCCGAATTGGGTTAGGGGAAAACTCTACTTCCGGGGTGTGGCTTTGTTTAAAATATGTGTAGATGGGGTATATATATACATTTATTATTGTTAAAAAGTACCAACTTTTTTATAGTTATTGAATTTGGGTGTCATCAAAGTTTTATTATTTATTTCTTTCAATCAGGCCTTTTGAGGATTTTTCAAGTTACATTCCCTGTTTGTCAATCGTTGTAAAGATAAGAGGTTTCATTTCCCCTTATTCCTTTCTGCATCAATAAACAATCGTCTTCCCTTTTTTTCTGTGATTGACAAACTGCATCCGGTTTTTTTTTTTTCCCCTTTTTTTCCTTTGGCGGGGCATTCCCTTTTCCCCGTGTCTTTGTTTCAAATAGCTGCATTTTGAATATGATTCTTTTTAAGGCCTTCATATTTTTTGCTGCCTTCTCAATTTATTGGTTTTTTTCAGCACTCTTTGGAACTGTTGCTTTTGTCTGTACTCGTCAGTTCCCGTAGGGGGTTTTTTTTGCCGTGGGTTAGCTTTTCTGGGGCCATCTGGGGTAATGTCATAAGACCCGGGCCGTTTTTTTTGCGTTTTGGTTTGTTAAAAAAACCCCCCGCCCCCATCTTCCTCTGCGCCAGTCCTTCACATGTGAACCCCAGTGTTTGTATTGGTTTGGTGATGGGCCCCCTTTTTTGGGGAGGGACCAACAAAGGGGTGTGCCTGTCCCATGAAATTAATTTAATAAAACACGGGTTTACCTTTTGCAGTGGTACATGAATCTTGTTCATCATTTGCTTCATAATTTTTCGCCCTTTTAAATTTTGAAATGGGTTTTGTGCCTCGCTGGAGTTCTTCCCCTTTTTCTCTACTCACGTGGGAGGGCTGAAACTCCCGGGGGATCTCAACTCAGACCCCTTTTTATATGGGGAAAAAAAGCTTCAGTTATGACCCTTTTCTAAATTTGAAAGGAACCTGCCCCCTTTTGTAAATAGCTGTAAAAGGGAAAAGCCTGCCCCAAATTTTAGCCTTCTACCTACCGGGGGGTTGGGGGAAAATTTGTGATGGTCAGTGGTGGTGGTGGTGGTGGTGGTGGGGAGTGAGTGGTGGTGACTTTGCCTTTTTTTTAGTATAGATTTGGCGGGGGGCAAGCGGTGCTAATGTATGTGATCTTTGCAATAAAAAACCTGGGACTGGGTTGATTAGGATTTTAACCCATCTTAGAAACCCTTGTCACAAAACGAACATGAACAGATAAAAGGGTTTTGGGGCGTCACCCGTACAATATGGTATCCGACTGAAAAATCATTTTTTTCAAAAAAAAGCACTGAAGTGCATACAACTGAGTCAGAACAAGACTGGGGAAAGGAAAAGGGGCAGGCTTTTAAAAAGGGGAAAACGGAAGGTCATAAGGATCGGGCATGTGTTCTTAATTCTTTGGGTCGAGGCCCCGGGTGTGGGGTCAAAGGGGCGGGTAAAAGGGTCGTTCCTTTGGGTTCGGTCCGGGTAAACAAAGGCCGGTGGTCTCCTGGGACGGTCTACAAAAAGGGGGAAAAGGGCAGTGCACTCGGCCACATCCCCGGGATGCCTCAGAACTGTTTACTCAAGCCCTTTGGGTCCTACCATGGGGCCGTGTGTGAACCCGAAACCTAAAACATTAATATTCTATAGGATATTCTATTTGAATTTAACAAATGGTTTTGAAATCAGGGGAAAGCATTCTGTTTTTGGTTTTAAAACAACAAATATAAAAAAAACCAAAAAAAGGGGGGCCGCTGCAAAGCCTTTTTGTAACATAAACCAATTTTGGGTTTCTTGGGTGGTAATGGATAAGGTACTTCTTTCTTGGGGTTAACAAACCATTGGCCAACTATATCGGGGGATTACATTTCATAGGTAAAAGGGTGAAAATTGTTTGGTTATATTTGGCCATTAAAAAACCCGTTTTTTTAATCTTAACTGTATATCCAGGCTAAGCTAAAAGCTAAACTTTATGGGCTCAAATGAGGCCGCAAAAAATTTTTACTCATATTTAGTCACTAACTATGTGATTTCAAAAATTTGGGGTTTTCCCAAAAAACCCCCTCGGAAAAAAGTGGGGGTATTGGTGGGTTTTTTAAAGCTGTCTTGTGATTTTGCTATCTAGTGTGGAAAAGATGCTATATACCCCGGGACCATATGATAAAACTACCCCTCACATTAAAACCAAAAAAACTCTGATGATTCCTTCTGAGGGGACAGTAAGGTGGTCAAAGTAGCTGGCGTTTTTTCCGACGTCGACATTAGGGCAAGCTGTCAGTTATCTTTGATCAATCAGTTTTTTGGGCTGAATTGGTTCAGATTTGTGTTTTTTCAAAAAAAGCACATTGGGGAAAAACCTTTGAAATGACAACTATCATTTTTTTTTCATGTTTTGTTGTACGTTTCCCAAACTAAGGCTGTACCATATTGCCAGACTGAATCTCTCAAAAGGAAAGGGGCTAAAGGGGGAACCCGGAAAAGATATGTAAGACAGTTCTGTTTATGAATTTTGATTTATCCTTTATATTTAATAACTACATTTTTTGTGTGTGTGTGTGTGTGTTTGTGTGTGAGACAAAAAGAGAGATTAGAGGGGGGAATGGTGAAATGTTTTGAAATTTTGCCCAAATTTTTATACAATGAAATTTTTTTTTTTGTCATTATTATCATTTCCTTTAAAGAAGAAAGACTGCCAGTTCAGTCTTACTGTTTACTTTTAGACTTGGTAAGTTTCATTTAAAAATATTAAAAATAATAATAACTTTTTTTGGCCTTTCTTAACCTCAAGGTCACCTTACAATAAAAATTTAAAAAACATTGTAAAAATTTTTCAAAAATAATCAAAAAGCAATATTTGAAACAAACAAAGATAACTGGGAGTAACGTGCAAAATTCACGTTGGGATGCCAGTTTGAAAAAATAAGTTTTTAGGGGGAGTTTTAAAATGTGTTATTGAACTTCCCTATGACCGTTTGAAATGAAACTTTTTTTACTTGCTTTTGAAGTGAGGTAAGGGAAAAGCCCGCCCAAAATTTTACCTTCTACTTAAACGGAAATTGGAAATTGTGATGAGTCAGTCAGTCAGTCAGTGAGGGCTTTGCCTTTTATTAGTATAGATTATCCAACATAACAATACAATGCTTTTATATTTCATTAATGGCTGAAAATTCTGTTAATTGTGCAGTAAAAATAAATCCATTATCAGACAGTGTCGAATATCCGACATCCAATAAAAGGGAGGCTTGGTCTTTAATAATCCTTTTGAGGTTTTTTATTACACTTTAGTTTAGGTACTGCAAAATCATCTGTTATTCATTTTCTACTATGTAATAAAATTTTAAAAAAAAAACTTCTTTGGGTCTTCCCTTACAAAAAATCAGTAAAGTTTTTTATTCATCTCTGCACTGGTCTACTAAAAAAAAGTCACTTTGGATGGGCTGGGGTGGCTTGCGGAAAATTTCTTTGCTTTAAAAATTTTTGTATCAGACTTGTGAATCCTTTATATTAAATGTCATTTTTTCCATGCCCCCTGGGGATGAATAACCTATCTTGATGGATAAAGGGATGAAGACCAAAAACCAAAATGGTTTTTTTAAGTAGGAAAAGGAATAGTGCAAATTAATTTTTAAAAGTAAAAAAATCTTACTATTTTCTTTTTAAAATTACCATACCCATACATGCCATTTTCTAATTCTGGTTTCTTTCTTTTCTAAAAAAATAAACAAAATCAAACATGTTAAATGGTCGCCCCTAAAAAAAGGAGGGCTGAATAATAATAATTGCAGTTTGATTACTTTAGTTTTTATTTTTTTTCTGAAAAATTTAATATTTATCAATTTTAATAAATTAAATTTAAACCCAAATTTCCTGGTTCTCTCTAACAAAGAAAAAAAATTTTTTTCACTCCCCCGTAACTAAAAAAAAAAAACCTTTGGATGTTTTGAGATGAATTAATTATTTTTTTATATTCAAATTTTTATAAAAAATTTAAAAAAATTTATTGCAGGGTTGTTAAGTTGGAGTGGTAGGGTTTCCTGGGGCCTTTTATCTTTACTTTTTATTTTAAACCTAAAAAATTTCCAAAATTCCCCACTTTATCTTTATATTTTATTCGTTTTATTTTATTCTAGCACAAAAGACCACTAAAAAGGGTAAAAGAAATTTGAATTTTTTTTTTTATTTTTTAAAATATATCCAAAATAATTGATTTTTGGGCAAATTTAATAAAGAAAAGTTTATTTTAAAAAAAACCCACCAATGGGTTTATTTAATTTTTTTATTTCAAGTTTGGTTTATTTCTGTAGGGCCCTTGTGGGTGGAGAAAAGGGCCCGGTTGCCTCCTTTATCAGGAATGGAAAATGTCAAAAACCCCTGCAAGTTTTTTTCCCTTTTTTCTGGGTCCCAAAAAAAGAAATCAGGTAAAAAGCATTTTTTATTTTAATGGATAAAAAATTTTTTTAAAAAGAAACAAAAAATATCAGATTTTACGGAAAAAACATGGCCCTAGTAGTTTTCTTATCCGAGGGCCTTTTTTAAGACATATCCTACAATGGGGAAGAAATCAAAGGTTTTCCAAAAGCTTTCTTTTTTAATTGCCAATTTAAAAAAAAATTAAAAAGATTCCAAAATCAGTGGAAACACTGCTAAAAAACGGAAAAGCTTTTTTTTAAAGGAAACAAAAATTTTTTGGCCCTTCAGTTTTTTCTCTTTCAGTTTTTTATTTCTAATATTTTAATCTCTACACCCCTTAAGAAACTTTCTCAAACCTGCTTTTTTAAGGTGAATTTTTTTCTGCTTTTTAATGAGATTTTTCTGGTGAACACTTTTGCCTTTTTAGGCGTTTTTGTCCCCAGGGGTTTTTTTTCTCGTTTTTCTTTTTGGCATTTTTATTAAGGCTATTTTATCTCATATTTAAAATGGAAACTTTAAACCTGCATGAATTTTTTTACCAAAAAAAAAAAGAAAAATTTTGGGGTTTTCAAAAAATGTTTTATTTTTCTGGTTAAAAGTCTTTTTTTTTTAAACTCTTTTGCCTGCTCAGTTTTTGATTTTTCTGGATTTTTGTACAATTCTTATAAATTTTAAAGATCACCTCTAAAATTTTCTTCACAAAAAGGAAACTTAAAAGTCAAAACCAAAATGATCTGCAAGATCTTCATGGGAACCCCAAAAAGACAGGCAACAGTGTCAAAGCCATGCATTGGAATTTTAACATTGTTTTCTATTCGCATCTGTTTTTTTCTTGGTTTCCCCGACTGGGTTTTTTTTTTTTTGTTTTTTTTCCGGGAATCATTTTAGTTTGGTTTGGTTTTACTTTGTTCCTCTTCCTCCGAAACTGGGGTCTTCTTTGTTTTTCAAACTTGTTTTCTGTTCTTTTCAGGTTTTGAAAATAAACTAGACCATTTCTATTTTTATCCTTAACTTTTCCTAAAAGATAAAAATTTGCTTTTTTTTAAATTTTGAAAGTCAATGTTCCTTGTGCTACTGTTATTCAGTGGCTTTTAAATTTTCATGTGCTGGTGTGCATATTTTGTGTTTTACATGGCATAGTTGTCATTGGGCTGATCTGACTTGGTATAACATTGGGGAGGAAAAAAGATGGTCAAAAAAAATTTTTTGATTCAGGCAGCATTTAACAGCCTGCTTTGACAACATTTAATTCGGTTTGGGTTCATTATTTGGTTTTCGGGAGGCCCCAAGAAAATTTTTGTATTTAAACATAGCATTAAGAGCTCTGAGGATCAGTGTACCGGAGATAGTATTGTACTAACAGCCGATCAAGACCAGAGTACACAGTACAGTACTGAGAGGAGACAATCTTCAGGTCTCTGGGCTGTCTCAGTGAACAGCAGAACAACATCAATACCAAGTTTAACAAGTCTTGTTTTGGCTTTGTGTTTCTCTTCAGTTTTCTGTGCCATTACGGGCATCAAAAAATTCGTCTTGTCCTTTCTCTTTTTCAATGTCCCTAAAATTTTTTCGTTTAAAAGGGACGGTGCGGGGAAAAAGAAATTCCGAAATTTTAAAAATTATTCAATTTTTAAAATTTTGCAGATAAGGGTGCTTCCTCCGAACCCCTTCAAGACTCAGAAAAGGGAAAAAACTTCAAATGCGCTTTTTATCTTCCACGTGCAAAAAGGCCCCTTTCCCTCCCTATCTCATATATAAATTCCCCCTACAATAAAAAATTCCTCCCTCCCACCCCACGTTGCCACCTTCCCCCCTGCTCAGTTTTCCCCGTCTTGGAGCCCCCCGTCTTTATCTCCCTGGCCCGGAAGTTTTCCCCAAACCCAGCCCTATGAAAAACGGGGGTAGCCCAAACCCTTTTTCTTCCCCCCTAAGTATGTCCTTCTGTAAAATTTTTCTAGCCTTTTCCCGGGTTATAGGGCATAAAATTTTTACTCACCCTGCAGCCCCCTCTTCGGCCCTGTGGTACCCAGCAGGACTCGGATGCCATTGTCCATGATGCCCTGTTGGTCTTGGGGCACCTCCACCTGCAGGGGGGGCTCCATCTGGACCGGGGGTTATTGGCGGGATGACAGCGGTCAAAGCCACAAAGCTCGATGTTGGGTTGTTGTTACTGAAAACATTATTTGTTTTGGGTTGAAAAAGGCCCCAGCACCCCTATATGGGAAAATTGCAAAAAGGGTGTACATTGTAGAACCATATCTAGCCAATTTTTTTCTGTATCTCTGGACGGGACCAGGCCCTGGCAAATGAGGAAAATTCTGTTTTTTCCTTTCCTCTTCATTTTTCCCCACTTTTTGGGGTTGGCGGTGTCTGATTCTTCTGTTTAGTACCAATGCAATGCAACGCCAAAACGTGGTTGCTGATACATCATATTACCCCACTCGATGTAATGTATGAATGAATGCTTGCTTAACTCTCTGAGGAGGACATATAACCCCAAACCCCCCCCCCCTCTTCCCTCCTCCAAAAAAGAAGTTAGGAGCACATGCTGATACAGCACATTGCCACCCCCTAGCAATTTTTTTGATTGTAAATCTATGTTGTGACACCAGGGGGCCCGTGGAGTCTTAATCTGTTCTTTATTAAAAAATTTCCCAATTATGTAAATAATACAAAACAGTTGATACTTCTCATTCATTATGTACTTTTTGTAAAAAAGATTAATCAACAGTCATCCAAAAAAAATAAAATACCAAATCAGAACAGGACAATATTTTAAAGAATGTCTCATCATAGGGTCTTACAATGAGCACAAACTCACATAAGCATACTGCATTGGAGAGATCTCATGTCAGATCTGGCCCCCCAAAAAATCTCTATGTGGAATATAAACGTGGAATAAACTATCTCTCAATGCCCCTTTCTGAACAGCGAGCAATTTCTTAATTAGGGGCACCCCATTCTTTTTTTTACTGAAGATTAAAAGGGTTTAAAAATATGTTGAACTGTATTTTTCTATTTCTTATATGAGGCAAATTAAATATTTCGATGCTTCTCTTGTCTTCAGGGAAAATTGAGCTAAAATTTATAGTATTTGATTAAATATCACACTATCTTCCGTTCAAAAAATAAAAAAATATAGTTTTCAATATATTTTAATGGCATTTTGGGCCTTTTCTTCCTAACAATCTGTCGACGTGTGGAATTTATTTTTAACTTTTTCCTCCCATACTAATCTTTGAAATTGGTAAATTACATCAACTTTTTCCTATCTTTGACTCCCCACTTCTTTCTTGATGGCTGCATGTCTGCATCTCTGAGAAAACCCCCCCAAAAGCATAAAAATGAAGTTGTCTTATCATAAATATGTACTAAGACCCCCAAGCGGGTCATCCCAGCTGACCCTTGCATCGCTGTAGGCTTACCAAAATTTTTTAAAGGTTACCAGCGTGTTGAAAAACTAAAAAATTTTAAAAATTAAAATCCTTTTTTTTTTTTTGCATTATGCATTCGACTCTTTTCTCCCACAGTTGTAAAAGAGGTTATCTGAGTTAACCGCCTTTTTTTCCCGCTCAAACGAGACTGGCCATTCACCCCCGACCTCTCCACGAGGGATTTTCATTCTGAACTTGCTGCTCCCTTTTTTTTGTTTTTAAAAATACTGAGTAAACAGTAGAGACTGTTTTCCTTTAAAAAATTGAAGATCCCGCAGTTATAGAAATAATTAAACCCGTCCCTCTGACACCAATAATCATGCCGATCAAAATCATAAAACTTACATTTTTTCTATTGACTTGGTTTTTTTTTTTTAGTTGTTTCCAATTTCCCTAGTTCTCCCCAATTAAAAAATTCATCAATCCCTTTTTTCCTTTGTTGGCTGAAATCCCTAGCCTGTTCATTACATTTTACAGTTAGGAATATTTTTTCAGTTGTTCAGAATAAAGTTGTTGAACCTTTAAAAGAAGACTCACATCAAATCTGTTACTCGACTGCTATAACCATAAAGAAAAACACTTTCGCTTTTTTTCCATTATAATGTTGAGAAGAAAAATCTATGCCTGGTTTAAATCAAAATATTTTGTACTATCCTATGTTTGGGGTTCATCAATACCCCATATGTTTGTTCGTGTCAATACCTCAACTCAATACAAAGTTAGAACCATGAACGGACTCTGCCTCTTTGTTGGCATGTTTAGCCGGGGCCCGGGATTACATGATTGGGTAAAAATGTTCAAATGCTTGTACACGTAAGACTGAGTATATTTAAATCAGTTTGGTTCAAAAAAAAGTTGGTTGGTTTTGGGCGTTGGTTTATGGGGGCTTTTCCCGGACTAAATCGGGACAAACCTTTTTTACAGCTTTGGAATCGTAAATAATTTGAACTTTCAATTTCTTTTTTTAAAAACTTCTTTGGCAGTTAGTTTGGTCCCTCCTTCGACATCTTTTGGAAACTGAGTAATGGGGGGGGTATTAACAACAGTCATTGTTTAAATTTTTGATGATTTTGATCTAAAAGGACTATGCCAACTAATTATTACTCCCGGAGCTGTTCCTGAATGTTTTTTCCTGGGGACAGATGAGACACCTCCCACTGATGTTTAAAAAAGTATTTTTTGCCCCTCTCTCTCTTTTGCTCTCAAAACATGAAAAACAAAATAAAATAAAACTAGTAAATTAAACAATTAATAAATTACACAGGTGTAAAGCTAACAAAATCAAAAAATACGGGGTTTACTTCTGACCAGAATTCAAAATTCTGTTTCAGTCTCTCCGATTCTTCACTTCTTACTATCTTTTAAAAATAAACAGCTCGGGGTTTCCCTTACGTGCCACTATGTGCATTTCTCTCACCAGAAC
The DNA here is from genome assembly GCF_016835505.1 of Polypterus senegalus. Taxonomy (NCBI): domain Eukaryota; kingdom Metazoa; phylum Chordata; class Cladistia; order Polypteriformes; family Polypteridae; genus Polypterus; species Polypterus senegalus. The sequence goes on from NW_024377855.1 coordinate 14,652, forward strand.
CATCAAAGTGACCCTGCACCCCTTTCCCTTAGAAACCCTTTTAAAATTATTAAAAAACATTACCATCAAAAAAAAATAAATTCAATTAGAAAAGTAAATTTACCAACAATACAATTGCCCCCAACTAATATTATACAACATAATTTACAAAATTTTTACAAAATTTTAAAAATCAAAATTTACACACATATATATATCTCCCTTTCAAGCTACACCCATTAATTTTAAAAATACAGTTTTTTGAAAATTTGTTTGCCCGAAAAATCAAAAAAGGGTTCCCCAAAAGCTGGTTCATCTAGGGGCCCCTTTAAACAGGAACTTTCATTTCCCAAAAAAAGGGCTTTTTAAGCACAAATCAATCCTGATAACAAAATCATTTCAAAGGGCAAAAAAAATAATTCTTTCAAAAAAGTATGGTTTCCCTTTTAAATTTTTTGCCCAATTGTCGGGGTTCCCGTCCCTACTTCATATAAATGGATTTTTCATTTACCCTTTTTTTCAGATTTCATTTGGGGAAAAGCGTTTCCTCTAGTACTTGGTTTTGGCTGTGATCAATTCTGGAAAGTCAACCTGAACGAAATTTATCTTTTCCCCATGCTGGGGAAATTTCAAAGGGAAAAAGGGTTCAAAAGAACGGCTGAAATTTCTATGAAGCCATAGCTAATAAAATTGTTGTAGAAACCTATATCAGTCTGAATATTTCCACACATTTTTTTGTTTTCAGTATAAAAAAAATATAGCCACACAGTGAGCACATTGCCAATCCAACTTTCAAAAATCATGCTCCCCACCCAAACATTAATGGAAGAATCTAAAAGTAATGATTGTACTTAACAATCTCCTTATTTGTCTACATACATATTCTGTTTTTGTCGTTCTTGCTTCACTTTTAAGGGTTTGTGACATCTGATGACCATAAAAATTTTTCCCCAAATGTAATGGCTCTATATTCAAGGGGGCCCCCTCTCATTTTAGATAAAAGTGCCTCAGTAGATGTCACCAGTGAAGTTCCTTTTCAGGTCATCATGATGTGTAGCACTACAGGTAATTTTTTGCAGGCATCTGTTTCTTTCTCCCCGTGCATTTTGTTTTCCCGCTCTTTATGCTTAGCACATGGTGCTCTCTTCTCCTAAGGTGTCAGCAATGCCTTCCTTAGCAATTCCCATTCCCCCTTCAATTGGGTTTGTAAGAAAAACACAAACCTCAACTTTTTGGGGGTTGCCACTACCACAAGGTTCACCTTTGGGGTATATCACATCATAAGCATTCAATTAAGAAAAATGAACCTAGCTCCAAAGGTTTTTGAGTAATTAGGTGACAAAGAAAGACCAACCCTTTAAAATGTTATATCAGAGTTATTGACAAAAATTTTCCATCCTTAAACCCCAACTTTTTTTTTTTAGGCCTGGTTTCCCTTTCACATACTTCTTAAAACACTGTCTAGTCATAAAATTATTACACAGATAGAAAAATTTGAAATCCCCCGTTTGTTATTGGGTTATTGATGGGGACTTTGGAAAAGGTACATGCCCAAAGGAAATACATTTCTTACTTCCACCATAGACAGTGTGTTCTGTAAAAGGTATCTTTTTTTTTTGCTGCTTTTAAAAATTAAAAGCTTTAAAAAGGGAAAAGATTTACAATTAATTGTCAAAGTTTACAAAACTTTAAAATCAGTGGAGACGATTTGTCCCCAGAACAAATCACTCCAGCTTACCATGACCAAATGAATTCACACAATGAATAGATAAATGGAAAATTGATAAAAAAAGATCTAATTGACTTTTTTAATTCAGTTCATTTAAATTTTATTAACATGGGGATTTCAAAATAAAAAAAGTTTA
>NW_024377856.1:0-16364 GCF_016835505.1 Polypterus senegalus
GAATACATCCCCAAAATCGGCCATATAAATCAAGTCTTGAACAGTGACTGTATAATCTAAGTGTTAGTAAACCAGCTGTTGACATACATGCATAATCCTCCCTCTTTCTCTTATAGTCTCTGGTATTGTCCTGCCAGTGTGCTTTGCAGCCTGTTAACTCGATAGTGGTATCCGATATGAGTGAGTTAAGCTAAATCTCTGTGATTAGCAGAATGAAACAGTCCTTGATGATCTTATTCGCTGCAACCTGTAAGTTTGATTCATCCATCTAATTTGTGAGGGATCTTGTGTTGAGTGAGAATAATGCTAGGAACAGGTGGCTTGTGTAGCCTCCATAGTCTCATCAGCCCTGCAGATCCACTTCTGCCACCTGTTCCTGTGCTGCCTCTGTCTCCTTCCCAATGGGCCCCAGGCTATTGTAGGATCAGAAAAACTCATCTGTAACAATCCACTTGTTAAATAGTACTATTTTTAGTAGATTGTTCTAACTGTAGATGTTATTCATACAGAAGAATGTCATTATGACGAATAGTAACAAACACACAAACAGATAATGCACCAAAGGAAGAGCACCAAGCGCTGCATTTACACGTGCTGCCACAGTAACAATATCATATATTAGCTAAGGCCAAATTTATACAAACTGTATATCTGAATAAAACAAGTTCTAATTTTAAAATTTCTAAATTATTATTTAACTGTAAGGCTTCTTGAGGTACTGTATATACTACACTGATAGAAGTATAGAATGGCTTAACTGCAACATGAACATGTGAGGATAGTTTGTAGTACTGTTTGCATTTTTTACCACTACAACATTAGAAAATAATAAGGAAAGCCCAAAGAAAAGTATGGGATTGACTGAAAGAAGCTAAACACTTTGAAGAAACACTGAAGGAGATGGAGTTCTTCAGCATAAAAAAATGAAGTGGAGTCAACATAGAAACGTTTATAATTATAAATTAAGAAGGGTGTATCCCAAATCTATATAATTGTAAAAGTACAATTTATGCTTGTTCTTTATGCACAGCTTTGATTTTCAATCTACAGACTTTAGGTTGGCACACAAGGAAACATCAGGGCAAGTCAGATTTATGACATATAATATCATTATGTGGAGATAGCATGAGGTCGAGAGAGTTGCATAAAATTCCAGAGTGTGATCTAGTGACAGAGAAACAGCACCACTGCCGATAGTTGTGATGATAGTGCAATAGGGAGTACAGTTTCTACTTAAGCAATGACCTGCAGAAAATTTGGGTTTGAATCCCATCTATTACACTGGATTGTGATTTGATTTTCTTAATCCAGCATTCCCATACTAATTGGGCACCTTACAATGCTAAATAGGTTTAACACTATGAAGAGACTGGCTTAATAAGCAATCTAATCACTGGTGATTAATTATAACGGCTAAACTGCTCTGAACAGCACATGCCCAAGTGCCATTATACTTCTTTTAATTTCCATATTAATTCTTAACATTTCTGGTGTGAAATGTCTAATTACATTTTCACAAGTAACCAAAATAAAAAATTATTTACTTTAACAAAATTCCAAAGGGTCAGTAAAAGAAATCAGTATTATTATTGTTGTTTAAAACAACAACTATTTATCAAGATCAACCATGTGCAAATTTTGCAGGAATTCCATTTACTTACTCTTTGTTGATCAAGTGATAATCAAAGACTATAAACTCATCCTTAGATAATATCTGCTTGTATTTAAATGATAAAATTGCTCAGATCTACATAACTATTGAATTGAGAAGAGTTATTGCACTACGACCAAGACACATTTAAGATTCTTATACTTCAAGCATACTGTAGTATACTGTACACACATATTTGATTCTCTACTATCTGTCATTTTTAGACTCAGTTTCAACAACTCTTATATTCCAGTAATACTGACCTGTTGGACATTGGCATATAACACTGCTTCCTCGGTAAGAGTCATAAGCAGAAATGGATCAGTCATGTAATCCACAACAAGTTTTTGAAATTTCTTGTTCCATTTTTCCCACAGCAATGATCTGTTGTGGCAAAGAACGTCTTTCTTCAGAATCAATAGCTTTTTTGTAAAGATCCAATATGAGAGATATCTACAAAAATAATAAAGAAATGTCACAACTATAAAGTATACATACACACACAGCACTGAATGCTGCTTGCTAGCACTGACAATAGTTTCATGCTCATTCTATGTTGTTCTATGTGACTTGCCATCCTTAAAAAGACAGATGTTTATAGCTGCACTAAGTCAGAAATACAGCATGTCTGCGACTTTGGCAGGATTGCAGTTTATAAAAGCTCCCCTATAAAATAAAATTTTTAAACTATTCATTTGCATGATAGTATGCCAACTCATAACACTGGTGACTCATTCACAGGAAGACACAACATTTCAGCACTGTTACAATATATACAGTACACATGCACTCACACATACTGTATATAAATAAAACAATAATTGTAAAGGAGCACTTGAGAAGTTATTACATTAGTAAAACAATAGTAAACTAAACACAAAACTTTCATCCTGTCAGGAGAAAACCATTATCCTTCAAACTCTTCTGGTCTACCTAGTAAACAAGAGTTGTATATGTAGAAAATACCTGACAATGAAAAACTTTATTTTTTTTTCTTAGTTTGCTTTTTATTCTGTCTTTATAAATTATTTGGCAAAATACTGAAATGTACCACAAAATAATTAATTACATAAATGACTTATCTTAAATTCCTATAACAGAGTGAAATTAAGACATGAAGGCAGCCAGATGTCAAAAGCATGCCACAAGGATTCTGGTGTTCTGCAGACATTATGCTTTCAGATGCAGTTGGCTCACATCTTTTTAAAAGCTATTAGGCTCAGATCTGGTAATGAATAGACTAAATGTTAGGGTAACTTTTCCCAATAAAAGATCCTAGCCATGCAACCTAGGGCATTATTCTTCTGGATGTAATCATTAGAAGATGTTAAAGGACTGCTATCCAGGGAACCTCGAAGGTGAGTTTGTTGGCCTGTTCTTGTCACAATTGTTAAAATTTTCTAATATTTTAAGTTGAGCATTGATCTCGCTTAATTATAGTAACCTAGCATTGAAATCACGTAACACAGCTTTATACATTATTTTTGGTAGATTCAAAAGTGTGCTTGTTTTATTTTTATCATATACAATTGTATGTCATGATTAGGATATGATGAGCTAAAGCCTCAAAATACAAGCTACTAAATTTATGAATACATCAAACAAAACAGATCTCTCATGGATGATTAACTACTTTTAAGTTTAGTTTGTTCCTGTATCTGGTAAGACACAAATTATTTATTGAGTGGACTTGATTTTCCTCTCACACTTGGATAAATACAGTTTATAGATTTAAGATTAAGAATGTGTTTCAGGTGCTATACATTGCTCCTTCGCTACTACCTGTAGGGATTGTGTGCCATTTTAATTAGTGTGTTGCTTGTGGGCCTCTACTGAAGTGATTATTACCAACCTAGCATACCACAACATAGAAAATATTTTTGGCCATCACAGTTATAGAAGATATGAAGGATGTCACTTTCACATTAAAGGAACACAGTCTACTAAGGAAAATGAGCCCTTTCTTATATAGTGTTCTGAGACCAGTCCAACCTGTCATTAATGTGGACCCCCAAGTACTTATAGGAGTGGACCACTCTACATTCACTCCTTGAATAGTGACGGACATAGAGCTGACGTCAATTACGAATTCCTTGATTTTGCTGATGTTAAGATGCAGATAAAATTCTTTGCACCAAGAAACAAACTTCGCTACCTGACTTCTATACTGTCTCATCCCTTTATCAATACACCCTATAAATGCTGACTCACCTGAGACTTTATGTAAGTGACATGACCTGGTGTTATATTTGTAGTCAGACATTATATACAGGGTGGGCCATTTATATGGATACACCTTAATAAAATGGGAATAGTTGGTGATATAAACTTCCTGTTTATGGCACATTAGTATATGTGAGGGGGGAAACTTCAAGATGGGTGGTGACCATGGTGGCCATTTTGGATCCAACTTTTGTTTTCTCAATAGGAAGAGGGTAATATGACACATCAAACTTATTGGAAATTTCACAAGAAAAACAATGGTGTACTTGGTTTTAACGTAACTTTATTCTTTCATGAGTTATTTACAAGTTTCTGACCCCTTATAAAATGTGTTCAATGTGCTGCCCATTGTGTTGGATTGTCAATGCAACCCTCTTCTCCCACTCTTCACACACTGATAGCAACACCTGGGAGAAATGATAGCACAAGCTTCCAGTATCCGTAGTTTCAGGTGCTGCACATCTCGTATCTTCACAGCATAGACAATTGCCTTCAGATGACCCCAAAGATAAAAGTCTAAGAGGGTCAGATCGGGAGACCTTAGGGGCCATTCAACTGGCCACGATGACCAATCCACTTTCCAGGAAACTGTTCATCTAGGAATGCTCGGACCCGGCCCCCTATAACGTGGTGGCGCACCATCTTGTTGGAAAAACTCAGGGAAAGGGCCAGCTTCAGTGCATAAAGAGAGAAACATATCATCATGTAGCAATTTCACATATCCAGTGGCCTTGAGGTTTCCATTGATGAAGAATGGCCCCACTATCCAATGCCATGTGGAAAAAAGACAGGAGGGGAAATGGTCATCAACCTGTACATGAATGAGGAATGGTGTAATACAGAGGGATAAATTCTGGCTGTCAGAATTAGTCCACATTATTTGCCCAGGGAGATTAATTGCATCATCCTTATTAATGATTATATTTTTCCCTCTACAAATGGGGACCTAACAACAGAAATGATTCATTTTGTCACCAACACGTGATACACTGCCACAAACATTTGTTGTGAAGAGCAGACTTGATAGATCCTTGTTCTTTAAATAACACAGGGTTCCCATTCACACCTGATTGTCATCCCATTGATTGAAAACACCTGACTCTAATTTCACCTTCAAACTAGTTTAGTTTTGTTTAGCTTTAGTTTTGTCCACATTCCTTCTAGCACCTAAGCCCGGAGTGCTTGAGTCCTGTAATTATAAACAGTCCATTTCAGACATCCTTCATGCTATTCTGAGTGAGTTTGCTTTCTATTTTAGCTTTGCAAGTTTCCTTTTCTTTCACTCAGCCTTCTCTTTAGCACATGCTGTACTTCCTTCAGTGCCTCTGTCACTGCATTTGAATGTACTTTTTCTCTATTTCAGGAGAGCTTCAGCCGCCTTAATAATCAGAGTTGTGGTTTGGAAATCAACACACTGTCTTTGTGGGTACCACTGTGTCGACACAGAAATGAATATGCTGTAGTCTGTGATGCAGTTACAGAGTCCCTCAAAGTTATCCCCATTGTTACTTGCATATCATTTCTCAAGTCTGTCATTGGAAGCAGTCACCCATTTCTGCCCTCAAGATCCACTTCCTCACTATTCTGGTGGTAACAGGTTTCCATCTAATAACAGGCATGTTGTTGGGAATAAGATGAATCAGGTTGTGATCAGATTTGTCTAAAGGTGTCAGTAGTTTACATTAAATAAATGTTTAACATTTAAATATAGCAGGTCTAGCTAATGTCCTCGAGTAGAACAGTTCACAAACTGAAAGAAATTTGTCATTATTCCTCGTAAAGTCGCATGGTTTTAGTCACCACATATAACTGCCAAGTCAGATTGAGTCATCATTGATGTGTTGGTGACAAAATGAATCATTTCTGTTGTTAGGTCCCCATTTGTAGAGGGAAAAATATAATCATTAATAAGGATGATGCAATTAATCTCCCTGGGCAAATAATGTGGACTAATTCTGACAGCCAGAATTTATCCCTCTGTATTACACCATTCCTCATTCATGTACAGGTTGATGACCATTTCCCCTCCTGTCTTTTTTCCACATGGCATTGGGTCTCTGTTTGAATAAGATGAAAGCCATACAGCTTTAAGAGTGCGCTAAGTTATATCAGGTTTAAATCAGCTCTCTGTAAAGCACAAAATGGCACTAAAGTTGCATGCCTCTATGCTTCCTTAAGTGCAGACAATTCATCTAACTTATTTGACAGTGACCAAACATTTCCCATTACAATAGATGGTAGACCAGTTCTACAACCTTTTCACCTTGTTTTTACTGCCACGCCAGCATATCCAACTCTCCATCTGTGAACAAACAGCTCCTGCAGTAAAATGTAACTAAGCAGTTTAGGCACTCATGATCGTGAGCGAGTACCTGATTATGGGAATATTTAATACACCCAGCTATTATTTACTCAGTGTCTGTTACTGTTTCAGTGTTGTACTGTTTCAGTTGTTGCAGAGTTAAGGAAGTCTTTGGGTCCTTTCTGCATCTCCATCCAAGTTCACAACCTGTTTCAAATGCAGTCAAACCATTCCAGCAGACAGGTTTACGTGCATTGTACTTCATTGGTAAATTAACTGGGTAGCAAAGATTATAAGGTCAATAATGGCAGCTAGATTGCACTTTTAAAGTAGAAATGAATATGCAAATGCAGTCAAATGCATGCCAAAGGAGAATGACAGCAATTCTACACGTGGATACCAACATTCAACAAAGTTACTAAAGACAGTAAATATGGGATACCATCTATTATGGTCAAAAATAAATAAAAAATAAATAAATAAATTGCACCAATCAATGCTTTCTGAAGAGTTTTACAGTTACGACACAGGCATTTGGGCATTTTACAGTTGTGCTTGAAAGTTTGTGAACCCATTAGAATGGTCTATATTTCTGCATAAATATGACCTAAATCATCATTAGATTTTCACCAAGTCCAAAAGTAGATAGAGAAAAGTTAAACAAATGAGACAAGATTATTATACTTGGTCATTTATTTATTGAGGAAAATGATCAAAATTACATATTTGTGAGTGGGAAAAGTATGTGTACCTCTAGGATTAGTAGTTAGTTTGAAGGTGAAATTAGAGTCAGGTGTTTTCAATCAATGAGATGACAATCAGGTGTGAATGGGAACCCTGTGTTATTTAAAGAACAAGGATCTATCAAGTCTGCTCTTCACAACAAATGTTTGTGGCAGTGTATCACGGCACAAACAAAGGAGATATCTGAGGACTTTAGAAAAGAGCTGTTGATGCTCATCAGGCTGGAAAAAGCTACAAAACATCTCTAAAGAGTATGGACCTCCACCAATCCACAGTCAGACATACATTGTGTACAAATGGAGGAAATTCAAGACCATGGTTACTCCTCCCAGGAGTGGTCGACCAACAAAAGATCACTCCAAGAGCAAGGCGTGTAATAGTCGGTGAGGTCACAAAGGACCCTAGAGTAATCTTCTAAGCAACTGAAGGCCCCAGTGAGAACACTTAACAACAATGTTGTGCATGGCAGGGTTGCAAGGAGAAAGCCACTGCTCTCCAAAAAAAATTGCTGCTCATCTGCAGTTTGCTAAGTGGACAAACCAGAAGGCTATCAGAAGAATGTTTTGTGGGACGGATGAGACCAAAATAGAACTTTTTGGTTTAAATAAAAAGCATTATGCTTGGAGAAAGGAAAACACTGCATTCCAGCATAAGAACCTTATCCCATCTGTGAAACATGGTGGTGGTAGTATCATGGTTTAGGCCTGTTTTGCTGCATCTGGGCCAGGATGGCTTGCCTTCATTGATGGAACCATGAATTCTGAATACCACCAGAGAATTCTAAAGGAAAATGTCAGGTTATCTGTCCATGAACTGACTCTCAAGAGAAGGTGGGTCATGCAGCAAGACAACGACCCTAAGCACACAAGTCGCTCTACCAAAAGAATAGTTAAAGAAGAATAATAGTTAATGTTTTGGAATGGCCAAGTCAAAGTCCTGACCTTAATTCTAATCGAAATGTTGTGGAAGGACCTGAAGCGAGCAGTGAATGTGAGAAAAACCCACCAACATCCCAGAGTTGAAGCTGTTCTGTATGAAGGAATGGGCTAAAGTTCCTCAAAGCCGGTACACAGGAATGATCAAAAGTTACCGGAAACGTTTAGTTGCAGTTATTGCTGCAATTGGGGGGGCATGGGGGTTGTGGAGTCACACCAGATACTGAAAGCAAAGGTTCACATACTTTTCCCACTCACAAATATGAAAAACTAGTACCTCAGCTGCGAGCGTGAAGTACTGCATTAAAATTTTATTAAGAAGAAAATGTAACATTTTTAAACTAAGGGAAAATATGCCAATAATCATTTTGTTAAGGATCTCTTTGTATACCATGTTGTCAGTTAGGCCCTCCGTTGTAACATGACCAAGTTGCGCGCTGAGCTTACTCTTTGAGCATGCAACTTATAGTTGGCCATGGTTTTGTTTCAATTATGACAGTATTTGCAGGATTTGTTGTATTGAAGTGACATTTGGCATCTGTCAAGCGTAGTAGGCACACAACCGGTTTCAGCGTTAAAAATCACATCCAGCTTTTGAGAGTTTAAACATTCATAAACATCAAATTGTCCACTACTGAAATAGTCACCTGTGAATCTAAGATGTTTAAGAGGCATTGGCGGTTGCGAAAGGTGTAAAATATTTGGCCATTTTCGTACACTTGAAAGCGACAACCCGAACAGCTCAGCGGCAGCCATCAACTCACATGCAGAACCATAGGTGAAGGGCTTCAGCATTTCACTCTTCTAGTGCTCCTGTGTAGTATAATGGCTTTTCCACTGCATAGTCACGGCACAGCACGGGTTGAGTACAGCTCACATTGGTTCGACTCAGTTCGCCTCGGTTTTGCGCTTCACTGCAGTTTAATACCGCTTAGAGTGGGTGGGATTATTCACGTTGTCGTTATAGTTCGCGCCGCTCTACTGCTGTGACACCGTGGAACTTTTACAACAACACGCGAGACGATAACAACAACTCTTTAGCCCGGCGCCAGCGCAAGGGTAAGCATCTAAAAAAAGCACGTCACTAGCTAACATTTATCACTGTTGCAAAGCATAAAATGAACTTAACTGCCAGTGTAACATTAAAATGCTGATTCTGTATATTACAGATCTTCCACATTTTGCAAAAAAAGTCGCCGCAACAGACCATCTGTTTGGACATTTAACCGTGCTTCAGAGTGGTGGGATGTGATTGTTCCCGGTTTTACAAACACTCAGTGGCTGGAGAACTTTCGAATGTCTGAAGAAACATTTATCCACTTATGCAACAAACTGCGTCCAGCGATGGAGAGCGGGACACAAACTTCGGCGTGTGTGTACCTTTAAAGAAAAGAATAGCCAGTGACACAGTAATGGCGATTTCTCCGGCCAATCAGTGACCAGCAGAGTTACACGTCCACGTTTGGTAACGGTTCGCGCGCTTGGAACCTCGGCTGAGGTGGTACTAAAAAAAGGACCAGGTACTGTTCCCAGTGGAAAACCCCCCAAAAGTGAGCTGAACTGAACCGTCGTGTCGCATCATGCAGTGGAAAACGCCATAATTATCTCCTGTACCGTCATCAGTCCACACCTTCAACCTGTCCCAGTCATTCAATACATAAGACAAAATGTTCTCCGGATATCAAGAGTGAGCCTGATATGGCCGTACAATATGTAACAAAGAGAATGGAAATTGTAGGTGGAATCTCCGGCATGGAAACCACTCGGTAAGTGAGAGTTCTTTGATCGATAGTGATCATCTTCGATAGACATAGTAACAGGGGTTGGAATGATAAAGGAAATGGGTACTTGAGCAATGTAAAGTGTAAAATACCCATACAATAACTATAATTGTAATAAACAAACAATAAAACAGCATGGAGAAGGCGCGGATTAAATAAAAAGGCTGTAGTTATCAGTAGGGAGACCTGAATCCGTGACAAAGCAAGGAAGGGAATGTAGAGACTGTAGCGACGGACTGACCTTATAGGCAGGCAGCCAACGTGGGAGGCACTGGGATGGGGGACCCAACGCCGCCTCACACGGTGACCAAGCTGCAGGCTATGGACATATATATTTACGTAAGTAGAATTCAGTTAGCTTTGGGAACCCGTGTACCAAATTTCTTGAAGATGGGCCCATAAGTAACAAAGACTGTTGAAAAGTTCAATATGGCGGCCGACAGTGGCATCATACCACCGAAATAAGTACCAAATTTCAGCCTTCACCCTACACGGGAAGTTGGAGAATTACTGACGTTGGAAAGTTCAATATGGCGGCTGACAGCGGCCGTCATACCACAGAAATAAGTATGTACATTGGTTTGGTTAGCAGGGAAGCCACCTACCAAATTTCGTGAAGATGTGCACATGAATAAGAAAGTTCAATATGGCGGGCGTTGTTGATCGTTAGGACCGCTCGGCGTAGAATTTCGAAATGAAACCTGCTTAACTTTTGTAAGTAAGCTGTAAGGAATGGGCCTGCCAAATTTCAGCCTTCTACCCACGGGGAAGTTGGAGAATTTGTGACGTTTAGAAAATTCAATCTGGCGGCCGACAGTGGCCTCGCATACCTACAATCAAATAAGTACCTAACATCGGTTTTGGTTAGAGCAGGGAAGCAACCTACCAAATTTCGTGAAGATGGGGTCAGCCTTCTACCTACACGGGAAGAATGAAAATTGGTGATGTTGCAAAGTTCAATATGGCGTCGACAGTGGTGTCATACCATCAAATAAGTAAGTACATTGGTTTCAGTTAGCGCGGGAAGCCGCCTACCAAATTTTCAGTGTATAAGATGGGGCCATAAATAAGAAAGTTCAACAGGCATGGACGCTGTCGACTGTTATCGCACCCGTATGACCGTTACGCGTAGAATTTAAAATGAAACCCTGCTTAACTTTTTGTAAGTAAGCTGTAAGGAATAAGCCTGCCAAATTTCAGTTTTCTACCTACATGGAAAGTTGGAGAATTAGTGATGAGTCAGTGAGTCAGTCAGTGAGGGATTTGCCTTTATTATAGACTAGCCAAATACCCGCACTTAACAGCGGAGAAGTAGTGTGTTAAAGAAGTTATGAAAAAGAAAAGGAAACATTTTAATAATAACGTAACATGATTGACAATGTAATTGTTTTGTCATTGTCATGAGTGTTGCTGGCATATATATATCTCAGAATATCCGCGCTTCGCAGCTGAGAAGTAATGTGTTAAAGAAGTTACACACACACACAATACACACACACACATATATATATATATATATATACACACATATACATATATACACACATACATATACACATATATATATATATACACACACATATATATATACATATATATATATATAACACACATACACATATATATATATATATATATATATATATATACATATATATATATATATATACACACACATTATAATACACATATATATATATATATATATATATACACACACATATATACACATATATATATATATATATATATACACACACACATATACACACATATTTATATATATAGAGACACATGTGTATATATATATATACACACACACACATATACATATATATATATATATACACACACACATATATATGTATATATATACATATATAAATATATATATATATATATATATATATACACATTATATACATATACACATATATATATATATATATATATATACACATACATACACATATACACATATATATACACATATATATATATATATATACACACACACATATACACATATACATATATATATACACATATACATATATATATACACATACATATACATTCCAGCTCAACTCCATTACAGTTAATGGAGAAAATACCTTCCAGTTATGACCATTAGGCTAGAATTTCAAATGAAACCTGCCCAACTTTTGTAAGTAAGCTGTAAGGAATGAGCCTGCCAAATTTCAGCCTCTACCTACACGGAAGTTGAGAATTAGTGATGAGTCAGTGAGTGCTTTGCCTTTTATTAGTATAGATATACATACATATACACACATATATATATACACACACATATATATATATACACACACACACACACATATATACACACACACACACACATATATATACACACACACACACATATATATATATACACACACACACTATATATATATATATATATACACACATATATATATATATATATACATATACATATATACATACATATCTACATATATACATATACACACACACACACAACTATAGTATATGTTCAAGTTCTATATAAATTTTAAATAGAAGGAATTTTTATTTACTTGACATAATATTAATCCAGAATAAATCAACTCAAACCTTAAATAACTATATAACAATAATATTTTGCTCTCCATAAAAATATATCCTGTCAAAATTATACAAATTCAAATATGAACATGGTGCATAACAAAACCTGGAAATATAAATAAAATTTGTTCTTTTCAGCAATAACAAATCAAATCATTCAGTTGTCTTTTTATCAGAGCTGGAAACCTGGAATCTTTTTTTGGCAATAAGTTTGTTTATGTTAGGTATGAGGTTCTGTGTTGTGGAGATTTACAGGATGGACTGCAGGTGCTCATCAGTGAGGCGACTCCTGTGTGCTGTTTTCTTAGTCTTCATCACTGAGAAGAGCTTCTCACACAGATATGTGCTACCAAACATGCACAAGGTCGAGCCGCATGTAGACGGAGCTGGAGCATTTTTGCGGGAATTGAGTGAATAAACTGTGCGGACCGTGCAGTATCGTATTTTGCCTTCAGTGTGCCATTACACTGCAGCTCAATCACCTCCATCTGAATCTGCACAGGTGCAGTTTCTACATCCACAGCAAATGGGTTGCTAAACAACTCAAAATTCTTTTTTTGTTCTTCAAAGTCACAAAAGCGGCGTGTGAACTCAGTGCGCAGTGCGCTCAGTTTATCAGCAAAGTGCGTATTTGGGAACACCGTTGTGCCGACTTAGTTCGACATTACTTGGCAACAGGGAAAGTGGGGCAAGTTGCACTGGTGCATTGGCGTCTCCCCTAAAAGTAGCTTCACTTGAAATCACTTTGTGATTTTGCACGGGTAAACAAGTCTGTTGAAGTGTCAGATTCTTCTTTAACTCTTCTGCTTTCTGTATCTTGTGCATTGCATTCAGGTCTTTCAGGTTATCTTGATGTTTTGTCTCATAGTGCCGTCTTAGATTAAAATTCTGTAATTACAGCCACATTAGCTCCACAAATGAGACACACGGGTTTACCGGCAATGTCAGTAAACATATACTCAGCCTCCCATCGGTTTTTAAAGGCTCTATGTTCAGAATCACCTTTTCTCTTCGGCATTGTGTGGGTTAGCTTTGCAATAACTTACAGAATCATAAGCTAGACTTGATTGACGCGGTAAGTGTTCGGCAAGGCAGTTGAAGCGCTGCATTAGGGGATCTAGTTTATTGTATTACCAGCGATTCATATCCCCGGGCCATTAATAATAATATATAAAATGATCTTGCGGGCCGGATATAATTACACGCCGGCCGGATGTGGCCTGCGGGCTTTGAGTTTGACACATATGGACTAAATAGAACTTGAAAAGATATATTTTTTCAAATGTGATCGCGCAATTCAGATCGAGTTGACGCGCACTACAGTATATCGAGCCCGCGTGCTATTTTGGTTTTGCCTGCGTGCCTCAATAAGTCATCCTCCCCTCGCTCTTACTTTTTTACCGTTCATCTAATGAATACACTGAGTATGGCTTTACCAAAACAATCATTGATTGCGAATAAAGTATCCATTATTCATAAAGCTTCAATTGGTGATCTGTCTTTCTGCGTTAACCGCATATTTTTTCATAAGTCTCAAACCAAGGTGATGCGAGGCTAAAATGTATCGGGAAGCACGCGTACATACTCAGTGCATCCCTCTCTGGAATCGAACCTCGAAGCCGGCTAGAGCGAAGCCTCTACTATTGCGCCCGGCGTGTGGTTTGTCTATTTGAGCGTAGCAGTATAATTCAGTTTTTGTTCAGCACACTTTGGAACTGTTGCTTTTTGTCTGCGCACTGTGTCAGTTCACGTGAGCGCTGAATATGGTTTTATATGTCAATCGCTCGCTTCTAATTGTTTCGCTGCCTTCTTAATTATATAATGTATGTTTTATTCAGCGGTTTTTGGAGCTCTTCCAGGTTTTCATTACTGCGTGATTACGTGGGGCGTGATGATGTCACCGAAACTCTGCCCCACGTCATTTGCAGCTCAACTCCATTACAGTTAATGGAGAAAATACCTTCCAGTTATGACCATTACGTGTAGAATTTCGAAATGAAACCTGCCCAACTTTTGTAAGTAAGTTGTAAGGAATGAGCCTGCCAAATTTCAGCCTTCTACCCACACGGGAACTTGGAGAATTAGTGATGAGTCAGTGAGTCAGTCAGTGAGAGTCCGTCAGTCAGTGAGGGCTTTGCCTTTTATTAGTATAGATTCAATAATTTTCTTTAATAAATAAATGACCAAGTATAATATTTTTGTCTCATTTGTTTAACTGGTTTCTCTTTATTTACTTTTAGGACTTGACTGAAAATCTGATGATGTTTTAGGTCATATTTATGCAAAAATATAGAAAACTAGCCAACCCTGGCGTACCATAGCCATAATCAGGCCGATTTTTAATGATTTTAAGTACAGGAGAAAATTAACATTTGAAAAATCGGTAATGTAATAAATCATCAAGAAAAGCAACATTGTAACAATGCACGGAACGAACCAACACACAATCGTCCGTGACTGAAAACTGGCGGACTGCCATCGCGCGTTCTCCTGCCAGACGGAGGGATGCGAGTGCACTGCGCTCAGGCGCGGAGTGTGGAATGACAGGAGAGGAGAAGGACGTCCACTCAGCTCCCTCCGTCATGCTAGTCTGCTGATTTCTCGTTCAGTATGCACTGCCCTGGAGTCGTTGTCGTCTTTACACAGTCCAAATGCACCTGTGACTCACGTAGCGTTTCATTGCTCTGTGCGGTTTTGGCTGCTTTTCTATATATAATCCACCAATACACCCGACCACGGTAGTAGCAAGGTGGGAGGGGTGTGTGCACAAAGGGTAGGGACACAACCAATGGGAACGTATGAGTCGCACTTAGTGGGAATCCCACGGTTTGCAGCCTGAATGGGGTTTAACGGCTTACCCACGCCTCTCTGCGCCGGGTAGACTCACGCTCAATGTCATGCATAATTATTAATTGAATGCTAAACACTTCTGGAAAGACATGGTTGTCTAAAATGGGTTGGTGTGAGAATACAACAGTAAGTGAATGAAAAGATGGAACTCTGGAGAGACCAAAATACAGTACAACACAATAGTGAAGCTGCGGCATAACAAACGCAGCGTAATTTATTGATGGTTGAACACTTCTGGAAAGACACAGTTGTCTAAAAAGGGAGGGTTTGAGGATACAACAGAAAGTGAATGAAAAGATGGAACTCTGGAGAGAGCAAAATATTATTGTCTGTGAGTGAAGACGACACGTTTGTCGTGAATGCGAATTGCTGTATGTAGGGTGTAAAACAGTTTGCTATGGTGCACGCAGTCGTGCGTTGTAACCAAAAACTCGGTTTTTAAAGACTGCTTATTTCATTGTGTTTTAACCTCAGTTGGAAAGGATTGTTTTAAGGATCCCATTGGATACCCCCTCGCAAACCGTTTTACACGCTGCATATGGCTATTCACCTTCGCGAGAAACATGCCTCTATGAACAGTCAAGGTGGCTTGGAGGTGCCAGGAGTTGGTGGCGTGGCTCCTTCCTGCCTGCGCCATAGGTGTCTTGCTTGTCGGCGGCTCAGTGAATCCACGCCCCTTCCGGTGTGCTTTCCATGGTTGCCTTGCCTTAGTGAGCTATATATATAGATTGTAAAGGGTTCACAAACTTTCAAGCACAACTATATTTAGTAAAAGTCTAGGAAAGACAGAAGCATGACACATACACACTGATGAAATACTAAGATTAAAAAAAACAAAAAAAACAAAAAAACACCAATTCACATTGGCCATGCTGCTTCGAGCGTTACCTTGCATTGTAATATAATGTACATTTATTTTCAGTATACAAGATACCTTAAGCAGTCTACAGCAAGCAAATTCCATATATTGAAAAGTACAGTATGCATTTGAGGGATGGTGGCAAAACATTATTGTGCAACTGACAGTAGTAGCTCAGCACTGAAACATCTCCAATAGTAATACAGTGATCCCTCGCTATATCACGCTTCAACTTTCGCGGCTTCACTCCATCGCGGATTTTAAATGTAAGAATATCTAAATATGTATCACGGATTTTTGCTGGTTCGGTTTCTGGACAATGGGTCTTAATTTATGGTACATGCTTCCTCAGTTTGTTTGCCAGTTGATTTCATACAAGGATGCTATTGGCGGATGGCTTAGAAGTACACACCAGAGCATGTATCGATTA
>NW_024377857.1:0-25208 GCF_016835505.1 Polypterus senegalus
TCTGTAGGTGGATACACCTTTTGTTGGTCTGGTCTCTCTGATGGCTATCATATTCAGGGAGTAGTTGTTGCTGTAGTGGATTGGCTTCTTCCTATAGTGCCCGATGTCACTCCCTTTCAACAAGCAAATTATGTTTCTTAAATTAAAGGCTCTATGGGTGCCTTGACTGCTGTCTCAGTGTATGCTCCAACCACATTGAGTGAAGTCTCAATGAGTGAGAAACTTTATTTGCAACTTCGCTCAGTGGTCAATGGGTGCCCGTAAGGTGAATCTCCTCTGGTCATGAGTGACTTCAGTGCAACCACTGGCACTGACAAGGCTGGCTATGAGGATTGTCTCGGCCACATCCATTGCGGAAACAGCATAGCCGCCTTGTGCTCATGACACAAGCGTTTAACTTTGCCGAAATTTGGCGCTGCGTTTTAGCTGTGTTGTTATTTTCTCTTTCTGTTTTATATTCAATATATATTGACGTGCCACTGCAGTCCTTGCTTTTCTTTCCCCAAATACCCAATCACCACACAATCAGCTCTGTAATAGAAGTTAAGCCATCTGTAAGGTTAGCGCCCATTCTTCAAATCATTTAAGAAACATTGAACTATCTTCGTAGTACATGTTTAATTATTCTATCCTTCACAACACTCCAAGTGAATAATATAGATTATTTAAATGAAGTTAAAGTTTTATCTGTATAATATAATAAACATATTTTGCTGCATTTCACCTTAAAAATGATATCGTCATCATATGTAAATACGTCCTTTAAAAAGTGGCTCAGGTTGTGCGATATTATAACTGTAGTGGTAAGTTTACAGTGAGGTGATTGTACTTATAAGTACAAACAGTTCTACAAGGCGCAATTGATTGAGTGCGCTTATAGTTCTTGGATGAAACTGTTTCTGAACCGGGAGGTCAGGAAAGGCTTTGAAACATTTTGCTGTGAAGCTGTATACGATAATTCTCTTCCGATCAGCTGCTGCTGTGATTCACACTCAGATACAGTGATATAAATACTCCGAGTGGTGCAGTGAGAGTAATATGGAAAAAGATGATCCGCTGTGGCAATTCCTAACGGGAGGAGTTGAAAGAAGAAGAAGAAGGTGCAGTGAGAGTAACAACGCTTAAAGCAGTTATGGTATTTGGAATACTATGGCTGTTCCTGGACCATTATATTGTTACAAGTTAATTACAATCAGATGCGTTACACTAATAAACAATATGCAGTTAGTTTCAGTGTATTTATAAAGCTGCGTCAGGAAAATAAGGTGTAACCACACAGGAACAGTAGCATTGCTTTGACGCTGGGTGCCGCCAGAAAAGTGCGTGGCTTTTACACCAAGTGTAGTTTTATACATCGCGATTTGAAAGTGGAAAAGTTCTTACGCAACATTTCTGTGCGTATGCACCGTTTATACATGAGGCCCCAGGACTCTGAACACATCCACTGTTGAATTCTGCTCTGTAATTGTAATATTTCTATTGAACTATTATATTGTATTGAGGTTTACTTGTGTTTTATTCTGTGCATTGTATTGTATTGACCCCCTTCTTTTTGACACCCACTGCACACCCAACCTACCTGAAGAGGGGTCTCTTTTTGAACTGCCTTTCCCAAGGTTTCTTTCATTTTTTTTCCTTAGAAGGGTTTTATTTGGTGGGAGTTTTTCTTTATTTTCTTAGAGAGTCAAGGCTGGGGGGCTGTCAAAAGGCGTGGTCTGTTAAAGCCCATTGCACTTCTTGTGTGATTTTGGGCTATACAAAAAAAATTGTATTGTATTGTATTGATCTCCTGGAATGTGGCAACTACAGGGGGATAATACTGCTCTCGGTGCCAATCCTTGCAGCAGGTCATCCTTAATAGGATCCATGATCACTTGCTCATGTACCAACGACTGGAGCAGTCTGGTTTTACGCCCAAGAAGTCTACCATTGACTGCATCCTGGGACTAAGGGTTCTCATGGAGAGCAAATGTGAATATTGACAGTTTCTTTGCAGCCTTTGGCGATTTTCATAAAGTGTTCCACTCAGTTGATTGAGCTTCCCTGTGGGACATCCTGAGACTTCGTGGGATCCCCTCAAGGTTGCTGGATATCATGGCTGGTGTGTACACTGGTACTGAGTGCTGTGCAGAGTGGAGGCAGAACATTTGTGTTTTTCCCAGTTCATACTGAGGTCATCAGGGGTGTGTTTTTGCTACTACTCTGTTCAATGCTTGTATGGACTGGGTGTTGGGGAAGGCCGTGGGCTCCAGTGGCTGTGGGGCTTCTATTAGTGAAGAAAGATTCACAGATCTTAACTTTGCTGACGATGCTGTGATCTTCGCAGAGTCAATGGAGGCTCAGATCGGGGCTCTTGAGAGACTAAAAGAAGAGTCAGAGTGTCTGGGCTTGCGACTGTCCTGATAAAAACCATTATGGATGACCAGAGTGGCTGGACCAGGCCAAGGGGACATCCATGTAACATCTGCATGTGGCAGATGGATGGTCATTTCTGCAGGTGGAGCTGGACCTCGTGTCTGCATGGGGTGTTGACGAGGATCCCAAGCTGTTTCGTTGTGTGGTGGGTGATGCAACACACTGTACCAATATGTGCTCCCCAACCTGACCTGCCTACTATGTTGGCTACTGTATCTACTACTCCTAGATTAAAATACTCTCTGGATAAACTCTATTGACTTCAGACAAATTATCCTCTGCCTTCTGATCTTTTGCTGTACTGTGGCATTCTACAACGCCCAAAATATATTCAGTGGGGATCTTGTCGTCACCTTCATTTCAGCAGTAATGGTAATAGGTCGATTTATACATTTTGGTCTGATAGATGTTACCATTATCATCCTTATCTACATACTTCAAGACAATGCATAGATTACAACTTGCTGAGGCCACAGGAAAAGTCACTGGATCATATGTCTATCAATACTTTTTAAAGTTTGTCCATAATAAAGTCACTGATCAGCAGAGATTTACAGGAAATAAATTATGTCTTACGGAAACATGGCAGCAACCAGGCAATTTTCATTTAAACCAAGCACTTACTCCCATTGTTTATCTGTATTTCTAAATCCTGTACCTCAGGGAGAGGAGTTGGTCTTATGATAATCTATCTGGAAAACCGAAAACTATCAATGGTGGTGCATCTTCCCGATTTTCTTTTCATATGAACTTCTGGCTGCCAAAATTTGCAGACTGACACCTACAATAATTGCTGTTTTATATAGAACCTATAGAAATAGGTTTTCCAAGTACTTTTATGGCAGAATTTTCTACAATTTTAACAACTCTGTGTGCCACGTCTTCAAATGTCATCCTTATGGGTAATTTTAATATACACTTTGATACTTCACCTGATATACTTACAATGGATTTTAGTGAAATACTTCACTGTTTTAATTTAACCCAGTATATACATTTTTCAACTCATAACATAAGCTCATATTTTAAATTTAGTCTGCTTATCTGGTATTATACCCCATAACTTCCTCTCTATTGAATTACCTTTTTCGGATCATATATTATGTTTTGATATTAGCACACCACTTAGTAAATCAAAGATTCAGGGTGTCATTATATTTTATAATGTTAAGCATGTAGATTCTGAGAATTTTATTGGTTTACTTAACCTACAGTCTGTTTTTCCTCTTACTGCCACTCCATCAGAATTAATAAATCATTATAATGATGTTCTCTCTTCTGCTTTCAATATATTGGCCCTCTTAAAAACATTGACTTCTTCATTTACTCATACTGCTCCCTGGTTTACTTCTGAACTCCTTCAGCTCAAAACTATGGGCTGGTGGCTGGAGCGTCTGTTCAAGAAAACTGGTCTTGTTGTACATAGGGGAATGTACTTGGGTCATATGTTACACTACAAAAATACTTTTATTTAAAAAAAAGTGAAATTATGATTTCAATTTCATTATATATAATTTTACCCTTATTCTTCTTATAAAGTGTCACCTTCATCTTCTTGATATTTTCTTTATTAAAACATTAAAGGAACCTCTTAGTATTGTTTTATATTTTCTTTAATACAGTCTTATGAAAAAGTTCGGGACCCCCTCAGCCTGCATAATAATTGACTCTACTTTCAACAAGAAAGATAACAGTGGTATGTCTTTCATTTCCTAGGAACATCTGAGTACTGGGATGTTTTCTAAACAAAGATTTTAAATGAAGCAGTACAGTATTTAGTTGTATGAAATTAAATCAAATGTGAAAACTGGCTGTGCAAAATGTGGGTCCCCTTGTCATTGTGCTGATTTGAATGCCTGTCACTGCTCAATGCTGAATACATGCAACACCAAATTGGTTGGATGAGCTTGTTAAGCCCTGAACTTCATAGACAGGTGTGTCAAATCATGAGTAGTAAAAGGTATTTAAGGTGGTCAACTGCAAGTTGTGCTTCCCTTTGACTCTCCTCTGAAGAGTGACAGACAGCATGGGATCCTCAAAGCAACTCTAAAAAGATCTGAAAACAGATTGTTCAGTCTCATGGTTCAGGGGAACGCTACAAAAAGCTATCTCAGAGGTTTAAACTGTCAGTTTCAACTGTAAGGAATGGAATCAGGAAATGGAAGGCCACAGGCACAGTTGCTGTTAAACTCAGCTCTGGCAGGCCAATAAAAATACAGGAGCATATGGGCAAGATTACGAGAATGGTTACAGACAAGCCACAGATCACCTCCAAAGACCAGCAAGAACATCTTGCTGCAGATGGTGTATCTGTACATCATTCTACAATTAAGCACAATTTGCACAAAGAACATCTGTATGGCAGGGTGATGAGAAAGAAGCCCTTTCTGCACTCACGCCACACTTGTTGTATGCAAATGCAAATGCAAATCACTCCTAAAAATTTAGGCAATTTTACATCCTTTGAGGCATTCATTTTAAATATTAAAACAGATTCCAACACAATTATAGTGCTAGTCTACAGACCACCAGGGCCATATTCATTGTTCATGACTGAATTTAGCAACCTTCTGTCTGATTTGGCTATAAATTATGATCATGTAGTTCTGATGGGGGATTTTAATGTACACATTGATGTGGAAACTGACACTTTTAGCAAATGTTTTACTTATTTGTTAAATTCAGTAGGATTTTGTCAGATTGTCAAAGGTCCAACTCATAATCATAACCATACATTAGATTTAATTATAACTTACAAAGTTGAAATTCAAAATTTAAATATTACTCCATTAAATGTAGTTATTTCCGATCACTTCTTAATTACATTTGATTTAGTTCTGCCCATGCCAGCACACGCAGATTAAAACAAAGACAGTGCGACATCTAGATTGTAATTCTGCTTCAAAATTTATAGATACCTTGAGTAAGTCGAGTGTAATTGTGGAAAACCATTTAGATCAGTTAACATCAGATGTAAACATGGAAAACAATTTAGATCAGCTAATATCACATTATAATGTGACCTTGAGAGATGCTCTGGACACAGTGGCTCCCCTAAAAACAAAAGTGATCAAAGCACATAGAAACTCTCCCTGGTTTAATGAAAATCTCTCGAGCTCTTAAATTAGAGTGTCGAAAACTGGAGCAGATGGAGAACAACAAAGCTACATGTCTTTCAAATTGCATGGACAGAGAGTGTAAATAAATATAAAAAAGCCCTCTTTAAAGCTCGCTCAGAATACTATTCTACATTAATAGATAGCAATTATAAAAATCCTCAGGTACTTTTAGAACAGTGGCTAAATTAACAAATGGCAATTCAGATCAACAGTGCAAAATACCATCAGATATTAGCAGTACAGACTTTATGAACTTCTTCAATGAGAAAATTAAAAATATAAGATCCCAGATCTCAGCATCACAGTACAAACCAAATACTAGCTTAGCAGACCCTGCTACATTGCATTCAGCACTTTAGTAATTTTAATCCTGTAACTCACCAGGAAGTCTTAACTTTAATTACTAAAATGAAGCCCACTACTTGTTCCCTAGATCCAGTGCCAACAAAACTAGTAAAAGTGCAATGGATGTTCTTGCAGCCTATTCTAACCGTTATCAATAGTTCATTACTGCATGGCACCGTACCTGATGCACTAAAAGTGTCAGTCATTAAACCTTTACTTAAAAAGTCAGACCTAGACCCACACATACTAAATAACTATAGGCCTATTTCAAATTTACCATTTCTCTCTAAAATACTAGAAAAGTAGTCGCCAGTCAGCTTCAGTCACACCTTACGCATTACAATTTATTTGAGAAATTCCAGTCTGGCTTTCACACTGGTCATAGTACAGAAACTGCACTAACACGGGTTGTAAATGACATTCTGATATCCTCTGATGAAGGAAATTCCACTGTAATTATGTTGTTGGACTTAAGTGCAGCATTTGACACCATTGACCATTCTATTTTACTGCACAGGCTAGAAAACGATGTTGGGCTTACAGGCCCCGTGCTCGCTTGGTTCAGTTCTTATTTATCAAATCGATTCCAGTATGTACAGAAATGTGCAGACAGTACTCCATCATTATACACAGAAGTTCAATATGGTGTCCAGGGCTCAGTACTGGGACCTTTACTGTTTTCACTTTACATGCTTCCACTGGGATCTCTCATTAGGAAACATAATGTTAATTTTCACTGTATGCAGATGACACCCAGTTATACCTTTCATTTAAATCAAATGAAGTTTCTCCGATGTCTTTAATTAGTTGTGTTAGTGAATTAAAGGAATGGATGAATGAGAACTACTTGTCTTTAAATACAGATAAAACAGAGATGTTAATTGTTGGAGGGAATGACGCTGATCACAGCAATATTTTGTCGTCATTTAACTCAGTTGGAATCCCAATTAATTTTTCTGAATCAGCCCGCAATCTAGGAGTTATCTTTGACTCTAGCATGTCATTTAAAGCGCATATTACAAAGTCGTCCAAAACATGTTTTTTCCATCTTAAAAATGTTAGGAAATTAAGGCGCTTTCTAAATAAACAGGATTGTGAGAAATTAATTCATGCATTTATCTCTAGTAGGATTGACTACTGCAATGCGGTGTTCACTGGCTGTTCAAACTGTTCTCTATACAGCCTCCAGTTAATCCAAAATGCCGCTGCAAGAATTATTACAAGAACAAGAAAATATGAACACATAACTCCAGTTCTTAAATCTTTACACTGGCTCCCAGTTAAGTTCAGGGCAGATTTCAAAATCCTCCTTTTAACATATAAAGCATTAAATGGCCAAGGTCCGGCTTACTTGTCTGAACTTATCATCCATCCATCCATTTTCTAACCCGCTGAATCCGAATACAGGGTCACGGGGGTCTGCTGGAGCCAATCCCAGCCAACACAGGGCACAAGGCAGGAACCAATCCTGGGCAGGGTGCCAACCCACCGCAGGACACACACAAACACACCAAGCACACCCTAGGGCCAATTTAGAATCGCCAATCCACCTAATGACTTACAAAACTTAACGCACATTAAGATCTCAAGATGCCAGTCTGCTTAGGATTCCAAGGATTAATAAAATAACAGTAGGAGGTCGAGCTTTTAGTTACAGGGCCCCTAAACTGTGGAGTGGTCTTTCTGCTTCCATAAGAGATGCTCCTTCAGTCTCAGCCTTTAAATCCCGGCTGAAGACTCACTACTTCAGTTTAGCATATCCTGACTAGAGCTGCTGATTAACTGTACAGACTGCATCTCTGTTGTTAGTCATTAGCACTATAACATAAGTAACATGATAATTATATTTGAATACTAACCCTCACCTATTCTGTTTCTTTTCTCGGTACCCAAATGTGGCAATTGGTGCCACGGCCCACCTACCAAGTTGTTTGCCTGCCTATTGTAAAGTCATCCCTGATGGAGCATCACAGGAATCATGGAAAAGAGGGGTCCTTTCATCGGAGCAACGTTTCAGCCGTGGCATGGCCAAATTGGGAGGCAGCTAGATAGATGAGGTCTCCAGGACTCTAAAAATATCCAAACCTAATTATGTCATATCATCTACTGTTAAACCGTACTTCTAAAATTTTTATTATTATGCTGTCTTAAGGAATTGTTCTGTTCTGTGTATTGTATTGTATTGACCCCCTACTTTTGACACCCACTGCACACCCAACCTACCTGGAAAGGGGTCTCTCTTTGAACTGCCTTTCCCAAGGTTTCTCCCATTTTTCCCTACAAGGTTTTTATTGGGAGTTTTTCCTTGTCTTCTCAGAGAGTCAAGGCTGGGGGGCTGTCAAAAGGCAGGGCCTGTTAAAGCCCATTGCGGCACTTCCTGTGTGATTTTGGGCTATACAAAAATAAACTGTATTGTATTGTATTGTATTTAGACAAGCCAGATTCATTTTGGAACAAAGTGCTTTGGACTGATGAGACAAACATTGAGTTATTTGGTCATAACAAAAAAAACTTTGCATGGTGGAAGGAGGACACCGCATTCCATGAAAAACACCTGCTACTTACTGTCAAATTTGGTGGAGGTTCCATTATACTGTGGACCTTTGTGGCCAGTTCAGGGACTGGGCCCTTGTTAAAGTCGAGGTTCGGATGAATTCAACCCAATATCAAAATATTCTTCAATATTCAAGCAACAGTCACAAAGATGAAGTTACACAGGGGTTGGATATTCCATCAAGACAATGACCCAAAACACAGTTTAAAACCAACAAAGGCATTCATGCAGAGGGAGAAGAACAATGTTCTGGAATGGCCATCACAGTCCCCTGACTTGAATATCATCGAAAATCTATGGGATGATTTGAAAGCAGGCTGTCTGTTTTATCTTGGTAGAGTAATATATATATATTGCTCTACTGTCCCCTATTGTATTATTAATATGTAGCCTTAGAATACCTAATCTCACAGACTTACCACTGTATATAACTTATCCCCACCTTCCCTTCTATATCTATAACCTCAGGCAATTAGATGTAGTAAAAAGACAAGCAGGAGTTAAGTTACACATAAAATAATGTATTATTGATAATATTCATAAATAATAAAATGCAAAGTACATTTGAATATTGGCAACCATACAACCTGATAAAATGGTGATGTGTAATTCAGGTGGCACACAGACTTGCAGTTACTAAAATGTCTCTAGTTAAGGCATCGTTGGTGCTCAGCTTTCAGCCACATGTCTGTTCAATATGGCTGCTGAGCTGTGCTCTTCAATGTGTTGTCTTCATCGTCATATGTGGGTCAGTCAGAGAGAGAGAATGTGGTTGAGCAAGTACATTTATAGATGTTCTCTCCAATTCCTAGAACCAATAGGACATCATGGTACTTGAAGGCCTCTGAGACAAGCCAATTCCAAACAGCCATACCTCAGACCAATGGGGGAAATAGTACATTTAACACCTCAACCCCCCCAAGACCATATATTAAGCTAACCTGGCTTTGTGTGGGGGATCAAACTGGTTTAAGACACATCCCCCCAAATCCTGTCATAAAATTACAAAGAGACAGTCGTAAAAAGGGGGATGGGGGAAGGCAAACATGAATACCTCTCACCACTTGGTTTGCCTAAATTATAAATAAAGACATACAAAACATTTATCAAGTTATATGCAAAATCCTACATCACAACACTCCACCCCGATGAATGTTTTGTACAGTGTCTTTATACACAATGTCTTTAAATTGTTTCAAGAGTCTGATGCATAACTTGTGCATTGATTTGCAGTATTTGCTCTCCCAGTGTTAAAAGTTTGTCCATTACATATCTTCTTTATTTCAAAGACAATCTGAAGAACTTGGAAGCGCTCCCGATGACTTGTATCTGCTCCAGCTTGCGTCAACTCTTTCTGCAGTCTCCATATGTCATCAGATCTGGTGGTTCAAAATGAGACAAGTCCACACCTTCCACTAAACTAGCCCACTACAATTGAGTCTATTGTGTGAATTTTTAATCTGTACTTGTTCTCTGTCTAACTGCTAATTAGACCCCTGTCCCAAACTATCTGTTTAAGCATATGCAGCTGTACAATTAACATCAAAATTTGAAAGGTAACATGCCACAGGTGCCAGTACAACCACTTCTGCCCAAGTGACAGCACATGTGCCACTGCATAAACTGTTCACAAACCAACATTTGTGGCCCTCTGCACACATTTGGGGTTGACTTAGTTGCCTCTTGTGCTTTCCTACCCATGGTGCAACTCTTGACTGCCATCAGCCTTTACCAGTATAGGCTGGCATCACCACCATGAGACATCAAAGCTATGCAACTCTCATCATTCCCCCCGTAGGCCACCCCTAGAGTTGTTTGCTCACCATATGCATACTTGTTGTGCTGAACACCTCGGTTCAGAATTGGCCCACTGGTCCTGTGCCTGCACCATAGCCGACAATCTCAGCAGGGCTTCCATATTTTCCCAATTAGACTATACCTGAACATCGGAGCCCATATGTCTTGCAAATGTACCAGCTGCACCTGCTTTCCTGAAAAGTTCACCAATTTGCTCAGTATACCTTTTCTTATATTAATTATCCCACTTAATTAATTAATACCCAGAATGTATACTTTATGAGCCCAAAATGAATCCCCTTATTTTGGCATTCCTAACTGGTTTGTTCAGTTTCCACCCCTTGGAATATAAATTTGCTGCAGTAATGAACAAACCTTTCCTTTTAAACTATAGCTATTGTGACTAGTCCTATTATTGCATGACTTGTGGACTTGTTACTCACTTAAACCCCAGTAAGTGTCTTTTTCTTGCTGTCTCTTCAGCTCTTCTTCATGTCTTTGTCTTTAGTCTTTACGTGTTGTCTTTTCTTCATTCTGCTATGTAGGCAGGTCTGCAAAATGGAAGGTGACAAAGCAGTTTCTGTCCATCTCATTTTCTTGGCTGTCGACCTGGTGCCAAAACTCAAACTTTGCTTCCAGGCATTCATTGGAACAGCTTGGCACTAGTGCCACGCCACTCCAATGTGCCAATGGTAACCCGATCTCCTGCATGGATTTTACTCTGCTAATTGCCTTCACTATTTATTACCTGCACCAAACCAAAGTCCATAAAAACCTTACAATAGAAGTAGCACTATTGCAAAGGCCAGAAAATTGAAACAGAAATAACTGTTTTCCATTTCCTGTCTTCCTGTGCTACCCTTCTATTTTTTTTTCATTGCCTGTGTGTCCTTTTTTATTGTATGGTAACTACTACCTGAAAGTGTGGGCTGAAGCCTCTCCAGAACCCAAGTTCTAAATCCAGCATTTCTGCTAAAACTGACCTGTGTTCTTTACTAAAGACCAGCTCACTTTTCTCCATTTTATTGCATGGAGAGTCATAGGCTGTCTTTTTGAACAACTGGTCAGTCAGGTTTCGAATTACTGAACCTAAGTGTGTGTGCTTTTAATTACTGCTGGCCCTAGCACAGCTGTTAGGACCTCACACCCTGTGCATTCCTGGCTTGCTAGCTGAGCTTCCTGCTGCACCATCCCCATCCTTTGTTCTTTGGCTTGTCCTGTTTCATTCAAACCAACTCCTAAACTGGTGCACTTTCTTTCCAACTCAGCCATTCTTGCACTAGCACATTCAGACCTTTCACACACAAGCACTTGAATTCCTTTCATTTCCATTGTTCTTTGTTTTAATTCCACACTTTCTTTACTCAGTATCTTAAGCCAATATCCAGTTCATGCCCTCTAGTCAACAATTGCCATTCACACTCACCAGCTCCTCTGCCTTCTATCTGATCTCTTTGTCCTAAATCAAATTTCAGTGCAGCACTGGTTACCTTTCCTAACAGTGGTGAAATACCTATCAGTGTAGCATGCTCTTTAAATACTGGACAGACCTCAGAATTACTTGGAGATTGTGGTGCAGTGGAGAATAAAGGAAGAAAACACCCTTGCTGTTTTCCTTCCTTTCATCTCTCTCCTTTTCCTCACACTCACATTCCCACTCTTTATCTGAGCACACATCTGTCTCATGTAAGTCACCCACCCATGTTTTAGGGTTCCAGTCCGATCTGGTTACTGTTGCCCTAACTTTCACCATGGGTTTACATTTCTTTTTCCACTTCTTTCACTGCTTTCTACTTTAGCAGCGGTGTTCTACATGCTAACACTTCACAATTATCACACCAACTGTTACATCTTTCAAAACTCTCACTCAACATTCCACAACTTTCACTTTCATTCACTTTGCTATTTTCTTCCTTATCATGATCTTCCTTATTACCAATAATACAAGCTAGTAAACCTCTTATAACAGCAGCTGTCTTCTTTAAACCTGATCTCTGTTTTCTTGCTTTTAATCCTTCCAGCCCCCTTCCATTTTGTGGCACACTCAGCTCAGCTTCTGCTTTCTCTACCTGAACTACAGGTTTCCTAGCTTTAGCCTGCTTCCTCTGCCACTCCACTGGAAGATGGCTGACTTTAAAATGAACTTAGGCATTTCTAAGTCTACAATTTACTCTAATACAATTTGCCAAATCGTTATGGGTTGGCCTACTTTTGCCCCTGTAAGCAAACATACACATACATACACAAAGATTCTAAACGAATAAGTACCGTATGAATAATGAATGCATGTCCCATCACTCCTGTTTTATCTTGGTAGAGTAATATATATATTGCTCTACTGTCCCTATTGTATTATTAATATGTAGCCTTAGAATACCTAATCTCACAGACTTACCACTGTATATAACTTATCCCCACCTTCCCTTCTATATCTATAACCTCAGGCAATTAGATGTAGTAAAAGACAAGCAGGAGTTAAGTTACACATAAAATAATGTATTACTGATAATATTCATAAATAATAACAAAATGCAAAGTACATTTGAATATTGGCAACCATACAACCTGATAAAATGGTGATGTGTAATTCAGGTGGCACACAGACTTGCAGTTACTTAAAATGTCTCTAGTTAAGGCATCGTTGGTGCTCAGCTTTCAGCCACATGTCTGTTCAATATGGCTGCTGAGCTGTGCTCTTCAATGTGTTGTCTTCATCATCATATGTGGGTCAGTCAGAGAGAGAGAATGTGGTTGAGCAAGTACATTTATAGATGTTCTCTCCAATTCCTAGAACCAATAGGACATCATGGTACTTGAAGGCCTCTGAGACAAGCCAATTCCAAACAGCCATACCTCAGACCAATGGGGGAAATAGTACATTTAACACCTCAACCCCCCCAAGACCATATATTAAGCTAACCTGGCTTTGTGTGGGGATCAAACTGGTTTAAGACACATCCCCCAAATCCTGTCATAAAATTACAAAGAGACAGTCGTAAAAAGGGGGATGGGGGAAGGCAAACATGAATACCTCTCACCACTTGGTTTGCCTAAATTATAAATAAAGACATACAAAACATTTATCAAGTTATATGCAAAATCCTACATCACAACACTCCACCCCGATGAATGTTTTGTACAGTGTCTTTATACACAATGTCTTTAAATTGTTTCAAGAGTCTGATGCATAACTTGTGCATTGATTTGCAGTATTTGCTCTCCCAGTGTTAAAAGTTTGTCCATTACATATCTTCTTTATTTCAAAGACAATCTGAAGAACTTGGAAGTGCTCCCGATGACTTGTATCTGCTCCAGCTTGCGTCAACTCTTTCTGCAGTCTCCATATGTCATCAGATCTGGTGGTTCAAAATGAGACAAGTCCACACCTTCCACTAAACTAGCCCAC
The DNA here is from genome assembly GCF_016835505.1 of Polypterus senegalus. Lineage (NCBI taxonomy): Eukaryota > Metazoa > Chordata > Cladistia > Polypteriformes > Polypteridae > Polypterus > Polypterus senegalus. The sequence continues at coordinate 13,637 of NW_024377857.1, forward strand.
TACAATTGAGTCTATTGTGTGAATTTTTAATCTGTACTTGTTCTCTGTCTAACTGCTAATTAGACCCCTGTCCCAAACTATCTGTTTAAGCATATGCAGCTGTACAATTAACATCAAAATTTGAAAGGTAACATGCCACAGGTGCCAGTACAACCACTTCTGCCCAAGTGAGAGCACATGTGCCACTGCATAAACTGTTCACAAACCAACATTTGTGGCCCCTCTGCACACATTTGGGGTTGATTTAGTTGCCTTTTGTGCTTTCCTACCCATGGTGCAACTCTTGACTGCCATCAGCCTTTACCAGTATAGGCTGGCATCACCACCATGAGACATCAAAGCTATGCAACTCTCATCATTCCCCCCGTAGGCCACCCCTAGAGTTGTTTGCTCACCATATGCATACTTGTTGTGCTGAACACCTCGGTTCAGAATTGGCCCACTGGTCCTGTGCCTGCACCATAGCCGACAATCTCAGCAGGGCTTCCATATTTTCCCAATTAGACTATACCTAAACATCGGAGCCCATATGTCTTGCAAATGTACCAGCTGCACCTGCTTTCCTGAAAAGTTCACCAATTTGCTCAGTATACCTTTTCTTATATTAATTATCCCACTTAATTAATTAATACCTAAAATGTATACTTTATGAGCATAAAATGAATCCCCTTATTTTTGGCATTCCTAACTGGTTTGTTCAGTTTCCACCCCTTGGAATATAAATTTGCTGCAGTAATGAACAAACCTTTCCTTTTAAACTATAGCTATTGTGACTAGTCCTATTATTGCATGACTTGTGGACTTGTTACTCACTTAAACCCCAGTAAGTGTCTTTTCTTGCTGTCTCTTCAGTTCTTCTTCATGTCTTTGTCTTTAGTCTTTCGTGTTGTCTTTTCTTCATTCTGCTATGTAGGCAGGTCTGCAAAATGGAAGGTGACAAAGCAGTTTCTGTCCATCTCATTTTCTTGGCTGTCGACCTGGTGCCAAAACTCAAACTTTGCTTCCAGGCATTCATTGGAACAGCTTGGCACTAGTGCCACGCCACTCCAATGTGCCAATGGTAACCCGATCTCCTGCATGGATTTTACTCTGCTAATTGCCTTCACTATTTATTACCTGCACCAAACCAAAGTCCATAAAAACCTTACAATAGAAGTAGCACTATTGCAAAAGGCCAGAAAATTGAAACAGAAATAACTGTTTTCCTTTCCTGTCTTCCTGTGCTACCCTTCTATTTTTTTCATTGCCTGTGTGTCCTTTTTATTGTATGGTAACTACTACCTGAAAGTGTGGGCTGAAGCCTCTCCAGAACCCAAGTTCTAAATCCAGCATTTCTGCTAAAACTGACCTGTGTTCTTTACTAAAGACCAGCTCACTTTTCTCCATTTTATTGCATGGAGAGTCATAGGCTGTCTTTTTGAACAACTGGTCAGTCAGGTTTCGAATTACTGAACCTAAGTGTGTGTGCTTTTTAATTACTGCTGGCCCTAGCACAGCTGTTAGGACCCTCACACCGCTGTGCATTCCTGGCTTGCTAGCTGAGCTTCCTGCTGCACCATTCCCCATCCTTTGTTCTTTGGCTTGTCCTGTTTCATTCAAACCAACTCCTAAACTGGTGCACTTTCTTTCCAACTCAGCCATTCTTGCACTAGCACATTCAGACCTTTCACACACAAGCACTTGAATTCCTTTCATTTCCATTGTTCTTTGTTTTAATTCCACACTTTCTTTACTCAGTATCTTAAGCCAATATCCAGTTCATGCCCTCTAGTCAACAATTGCCATTCACACTCACCAGCTCCTCTGCCTTCTATCTGATCTCTTTGTCCTAAATCAAATTTCAGTGCAGCACTGGTTACCTTTCCTAACAGTGGTGAAATATCTATCAGTGTAGCATGCTCTTTAAATACTGGACAGACCTCAGAATTACTTGGAGATTGTGGTGCAGTGGAGAATAAAGGAAGAAAACACCCTTGCTGTTTTCCTTCCTTTCATCTCTCTCTTTTCCTCACACTCACATTCCCACTCTTTATCTGAGCACACATCTGTCTCATGTAAGTCACCCACCCATGTTTTAGGGTTCCAGTCCGATCTGGTTACTGTTGCCCTAACTTTCACCATGGGGGTTTACATTTCTTTTTCCACTTCTTTCACTGCTTTCTACTTTAGCAGCGGTGTTCTACATGCTAACACTTCACAATTATCACACCAACTGTTACATCTTTCAAAACTCTCACTCAACATTCCACAACTTTCACTTTCATTCACTTTGCTATTTTCTTCCTTATCATGATCTTCCTTATTACCAATAATACAAGCTAGTAAACCTCTTATAACAGCAGCTGTCTTCTTTAAACCTGATCTCTGTTTTCTTGCTTTTAATCCTTCCAGCCCCTTCCATTTTGTGGCACACTCAGCTCAGCTTCTGCTTTCTCTACCTGAACTACAGGTTTCCTAGCTTTAGCCTGCTTCCTCTGCCACTCCACTGGAAGATGGCTGACTTTAAAATGAACTTAGGCATTTCTAAGTCTACAATTTACTCAAATACAATTTGCCAAATTCGTTATGGGTTGGCCTACTTTTGCCCCTGTAAGCAAACATACACATACATACACAAAGATTCTAAACGAATAAGTACCGTATGAATAATGAATGCATGTCCCATCACTCCCTAGCACTTTAACCACTTAAATGCCGTATGAATGACGCATGCATCTTTCACCACTCCCTAGCACTTTAATTAGGGACTCACTACCACCAGTACTAACAAACATGCGGGTGTCCTTGTGACACACATGAAGTCTCTACACTTTGTTGGTTATATTCCATTCAGCAACCAAACAATGTTTTACTTCCACCGCATTTGTACACTGGGTGCCCTAAAATTCACATACATAAACAAACACATACATCAAAACAGTATTTGCAAACAGGGTGCAAAACTTGGTTACCCCAAAATCCTACCCGACTACGCCAATTGTTTTATCTTGGTAGAGTAATATATATATTGCTCTACTGTCCCTATTGTATTATTAATATGTAGCCTTAGAATACCTAATCTCACAGACTTACCACTGTATATAACTTATCCCCACCTTCCCTTCTATATCTATAACCTCAGGCAATTAGATGTAGTAAAAGACAAGCAGGAGTTAAGTTACACATAAAATAATGTATTATTGATAATATTCATAAATAATAACAAAATGCAAAGTACATTTGAATATTGGCAACCATACAACCTGATAAAATGGTGATGTGTAATTCAGGTGGCACACAGACTTGTAGTTACTTAAAATGTCTCTAGTTAAGGCATCGTTGGTGCTCAGCTTTCAGCCACATGTCTGTTCAATATGGCTGCTGAGCTGTGCTCTTCATTGTGTTGTCTTCATCATCATATGTGGGTCAGTCAGAGAGAGAGAATGTGGTTGAGCAAGTACATTTATAGATGTTCTCTCCAATTCCTAGAACCAATAGGACATCATGGTACTTGAAGGCCTCTGAGACAAGCCAATTCCAAACAGCCATACCTCAGACCAATGGGAGAAATAGTACATTTAACACCTCAACCCCCCCCAAGACCATATATTAAGCTAACCTGGCTTTGTGTGGGGGATCAAACTGGTTTAAGACACATCCCCCAAATCCTGTCATAAAATTACAAAGAGACAGTCGTAAAAAGGGGGATGGGGGAAGGCAAACATGAATACCTCTCACCACTTGGTTTGCCTAAATTATAAATAAAGACATACAAAACATTTATCAAGTTATATGCAAAATCCTACATCACAACACTGTCCATGCTCGGCAACCATCAAATATAACTGAACTGGAGAGATTTTGTATGGAAAAATGGTCAAAAATACCTGATAATTTATAGTTTTCATATATGGGTATAACATCCTGTATCATTTTCATTCATTTGCAAATGAGAAACAAAGTAAATTTGTAAACAATAGAAAATAAAATAAATAAAAATGGTCAGATTTAATCACAAAATTTGTATATACTGTATTTAGAATTGCATGATACACTGGTACTGGAAACCAAAAATGTAAAACAGTACAGTACCAGCATTTCAGTATTTTTGGTACCAGAAGTAAACGTTAGCTTTTCGCTCAAACCGCCCCCCAAACACTCAGTGGAGTAGCTGGGGGAAAAGCATGACATACGTGCTGAAGACTTACAAAACCACATGGTTCGACATGATGAAGACTTCACGAGGTACCTCCCAATCCTTCTGCTTCGACACAATCAGGACTTAATGGGGAACTCCCCACTGTAATGCTTAGATGCACACTGTGCTATGAAGAGGGAAACATTGTATTATGTGGATTTATAGTTTTCTTTTAATTGTTTTGGATTTGTTTTGGCACTGATACTGAGGTCATTATGCTGGTATCAATACTGTGCAAAATAGGCATTGCACTATTCCTGTATATTAGAGATGAAATTGAATCCTTTCCTTTCCTTGTTTGGAAACCAAGGAAGGGCCTACACGTGGAGAAGACAGCATATAAATACTTAGACAGCAGCCAAACACTTCGAAGATGAAGAACGAATGGGTGATATTGTCATTTGTCCTTAAAATCCTTTCAGTGCAGCGACGGAAAATGGCAGACTGTATACATCAAACTCTCACACTGGTATTGTCATGCTATAGCTTCCTCCATCTGTAATGCTGCGTAAATTGTCAGTAAAGAGTTAAAAATAAAAAGTTATTTTCTCTTCTGTGATTTTTACCGCCGTATCACTATGGGAGGAATATCACCTTTTAATATCATATCTCTATATTTTTCAGTTACTTAAAATGCCGCAATTATCAAAGACCTTATTCCAAATAGGGAGCTATATCGCCCCTAGAGGAAACAAAATGTTAGCATCGATCTACCACTATATGTATTAGTTACTTTCAGGAAGGGATGGGGGGTGACAAATCATTTGCACCATCTTGTATTTTTTGAGGATGCACTGTAAATTTAGGTTCTAGAATTAAACTTTAGAACAACATTAAAGGATTCATTCCAATTATTTTAAAATCCTGTATTTTTTAGCTCAATGCTCGCTGAATGCAAAAAAAGGAAAAAGGTCTTTTGTTATTACCACGTTTATCTCTTTACAGTAATCTCTCACTACTTCGCGGTTCACTTTTCGCGGATTCACGACTTCGTGGGTTTATAAATATAGTAGTAGTATTTCCTACTCTAAGAACAACAAAACAAGTTCAGTGACTAAGTGCGTTGTAACACGGGCTGTAATTGGTACATGGGAGGGAGAAGACAAATCACAGCTTTCCGCTTTATAATCGGGCCCGTGATTGGTGCTTTGACTGATGCCCAGATCCCACAGCACCTCCCCTTGTCTCTCTGTTGCGGCCATTTTGCTTCAAGCTTTCTCGCCAAGCTTTTTACTTTACACTGTACTGTGTGTGATTTTTTTGTGGTTTCTTTGTGTTGAACTTCGCTTCAATTTTCACTCCCTGCAATGGCTCCCAAATGTGCTCCTTCTTCCAAGGCTGGTGCTGAGCCTAAACGCCAACAAAGAATGGTGACGATCGCTGAGAAGGTGAAACTTCTGGATATGTTGAAGGAAGGGAGAACAATCGCGGCTGTAGCTGCAGACTGGCTAAGGATCTGCAAGAGCTGTCACAGGAATGGGAAGACGAAATGGTTCGATCAGTCCAATTTTGCAACAAGGTCGATGACGTCATGACCGCCTACAAGCTGCTCTTCTACCGGAAAAAGAAGCAGTGGCAGCAACTGCCGATCACAATGTTTTTGCAGCCTCGCAAAAAAGAGCCAGTTCCTACTACTACTACTATGGATACACCTTCGGAAACCGGGAAAGAGGTGCCCCAGGAAAAGGCAACAGCATCTGAAGAGACGTAAAATACAGTCATCGGCTGCGCAGTAAAAGTCATCGTCACCTTCATCGTCATCATTTTTACTGCACAGCATATTCATCACCATCATCACGTCATATATAGGTACGTGTACTTCGCTATACAGTAACTGTAAACTTATCTCAGGCTTCCTTTTTTAATTATTTTCATTCTTTCTCTCTTTCTTTCCTAGGTGATGAAGCGGAAGTAGAAGCAGACAATGGCCGACAGTGAGATGACTCGTGTTGCCGTCGTCGTCGAAGAACTCCAGGCACTCGACAAACAGATTCAGAAACTCCTGTCCAGACGAAGGTACCTAAGAGACTTGATGGCTCGGCTGCTGGATAAACCACACTCAACAACTGAAGTCGACGTAACATAAACCCCACCTCGTGCCGCTCAATTCCAAGGGCAAGTAAGCTTCACCCCTATGCCTCGTAGGAGCAACGACAACGCCGATTAAGACCTCGGCGGGTTTCAGCTTTGCAGGCGGGGGTTCAAGGCTAGAACACCTCCATCGGCACAGGTGAGTATCCCAATCCAGAACCGGTTCGACCCTCTCCGCGTCCCCAATTTGCCTTCAACCCCGGGTGATGTAATCGTGGTAGGTGATTGATTATGCAAACCTCAATATCACGTGCCCTAATCGAAAATCTTTTGTTTCTTGATTTCCCGGTGCTCGAGACCGAGATGTGATGAGACGGGCGCCAACCATCTACGAGAAGCACAAGAGGGCAGTTGGATCCATTATTTTACACACTGGCGTAAATGACATAAGGCACCGAGGGTAGGAGGTTCTTCCCGGTCTTCTCCGAAAACATCGCTAAGGTATTTCATCTATCTTGACTGTCTACTTCTACTTTAAACCCCTTCCGTAATGCTACTGCTTTGATAGGACATAATGGCTTAACACAGTCTTCCGTTAAAGTGCACAACATTAATAATCTAATAACCAATCTTAATGCATGTAAAAAATCTAGGCAGTGTGGCATAAACACCAATAATTTAATTGCAATTACTACTTTAGATCAACAATGCATTAAAACTATAAAAACAGATTGTAGATTACATAAAAAATACACACAGAGCGGTGTTAACAAAAATAACTTGTTCCGAATACCAATAACGCACATAGAATTCAGCTTTGCCCCTCTGAAACATTAAATATGGCACTATTAAATGTTAGAGCTTTAACTAACAAGACATTTTTTATAAATGATCTTATTAGTGATAGAAACATTGATTTTATTGCACTAAGTGAAACGTGGCTTAACTCAGACGGCGCGGCTGTTTTAATCGAATCTGCGCCTCCGGATTACAGTTTTACTCGTGCAGACCGCCAGGGAAAAAAGGGGGGCGGCTTGGCAAACATTTACTCGAGCCGGTTAAAATGTAAAGATGTTAGTTTTGGTAAATTTAAGTCCTTTGAATATCACGCAGTTGTTATTCATGGAGATTCTCACATTCTAGTATTATCCGTGTATAGACCTCCTAAATATAACGCGTCTTTCTTTGAGGAATTCTCTGACTTAATGTCAATTTTAATTACGAACTATGACACACTCTTAATAGTCGCGACTTTAACTTTCATATCGACAATCAGTGTGACCAAAAAGTAAAAGAATTCATGAACCTCCTGGACTCTTTTGATTTGAGACAGCTCGTTAATCAGCCTACACATAAAGCAGGTCATACGTTAGACTTAGTGATTACTAAAGGACTTAAAGTTGATATAAAGCAGGTCATTGATATCGGTCTATCAGACCATTTCCTTCTACTATTTAATATAGAAATAAAGATAGAAAACACTCATGAGAAGCATTTTGTTAAAAAACGCTTCTTTGACTCATCAGCAGCTTTAAAACTTACAAACATTCTAAGCAATCAGTCCGTTATAGTGCCAACTATAATAGCGAGGATAATGTAAATAGTAAAGTGGAAAACTTTAATTCTAAAGTAAGAGCTGCTGTTGACATAGTTGCACCTGAAAAGACAGTTAAAAAATCTTCTAGCATTGTTATTCCATGGAAGACCCAAAGAGTGTCTGATTTAAAAAGAACATGTCGTAGAGCTGAGCGTAAATGGAGGAAAACTAAACTAACTATCCATTATGAGATATTGAAGGTTAAAATAACAGAATACAATAACACAGTGTGTCTTGAGGCGCTGCTATTTCTCTAATATTATAAATAACAATGCTAGTAATCCCAGAGTCTTATTTTCTACAATTGATCATCTCTTAAACCCAGGTAACACAAAGGAATGCCCCCAGAATACTTCCAGTGAAACCTGTGAGAACATTGCTGTATTTTTCAATCAAAAAATTAATGATATTAGAGATAACATAGTATATCTCCCCAACACTGCAGAACCTCCAAAGCCCCAGTACTCCATTATAAACAAATTAAATGCTTTCACCAGGATAGATTTACCTGAATTACATAGTATAATCTCTCAACTGAAACCTTCCACCTGCATCCTTGACCCAATACCAACAAGGTTTTTCAAAGAAGTATCAGGCGTGCTAATTGACAATATTCTTGACATAGTTAATTGTCATTAGATACGGGGGTCTTTCCAGACTGTCTTAAGACTGCTGTAGTTAAACCCCTGCTCAAGAAAAATAATCTTGACCCCTCTGCTTTGAAAATTTTAGACCCATTCTAACCTGCCCTTCTTAAGTAAAATTCTAGAGAAGGCAGTCATTATGCAGTTAAATGACCACCTCAATAAACATGCTATTCTTGATAAATTTCAGTCAGGTTTCAGAACAAATCACAGCACAGAAACTGCACTCGTTAAAGTAGTAAATGACTTGCGGGTAAATGCAGACAGAGGCCATTTATCTGTTCTCATCCTCTTAGATCTGAGTGCTGCATTTGACACCATTGATCACAATATTCTTAGAAATCGCCTTAGTCAATGGGTGGGCCTCTCTGGCAGTATCTTAAATTGGTTTCAATCCTACCTGGCAGGTAGAAAATTCTTTGTGAGTTGTGGTAATCACATCTCAAAGACACATGATATCCGATATGGTGTTCCACAAGGCTCTATCCTGGGTCCGCTGCTCTTCTCAATCTACATGCTTCCGTTAGGTCAGATTATCTCAGGTTACAACGTGAGCTACCACAGCTATGCTGATGACACACAGCTGTACTTATCAATAGCACCTGATGACACTGACTCTCTCGATTCACTAACACAATGTCTTACTGGTATTTCTGAATGGATGAATAGTAATTTTCTCAAACTAAATAAAGAAAACTGAAATTTTAGTAATTGGCAATAATGGATTCAATGAGGTTATCAGAAATAAACTTGATGCATTAGGATTAAAAGTTAAGACGGAAGTAAAAAACTTAGGGGTAACTGTTGACTGTAATCTGAATTTTAAATCGCATATTCATCAGACCACTAGGACAGCATTTTTCACTTAAGAAACATAGCAAAAGTTAGACCTCTTATATCATTGAAAGATGCTGAGAAATTAATTCACGCTTTTGTTTTCAGTAGACTAGATTACTGTAACGCACTCCTCTCAGGACTACCCAAAAAAGACATAAATCACTTGCAACGAGTGCAGAATGCAGCTGCTAGAATCCTAACTGGGAAAAGAAAATCCGAACACATTTCTCCAGTTTTGATGGTTGCCTGTGTCATTCAGGATTGACTTTAAAATACTGCTTATGGTTTATAAAGCCTTAAATAATCTCGCTCCATCTTATATATCGGAATGTCTGACATGTTATATTCCAAATCGTAACCTTAGATCTTCAAATGAGTGTCTCCTTATAATTCCAAAAGCTAAACTTAAAAGAAGTGGTGAGGCGGCCTTCTGCTGTTATGCACCTAAAATCTGGAATAGCCTGCCAATAGGAATTCGCCAGGCAAATACAGTGGAGCACTTTAAAACACTGCTGAAAACACATTACTTTAACATGGCCTTTTTATAACTTCACTTTAACTTAATCCTGATACTCTGTATGTTCAATTCATCACAATAACTATTCATAGTGGCTCCAAAATCCGTACTGACCCCTGCTCACTCTTCTGTTTCTTTTTCCGGTTTCTTTGTGGTGACGGCCTGCGCCTCCACCACCTACTCAAAGCATCATGATGCTAAAACATCATCAAGTCCTTCCATGAGTACCCTAAATACAAAGAGGACTGTTTGATTTATGTTAGGTAGATTGCCCAGAGGGGACTGGGCGGTCTCTTGGTCTGGAATCCCTACAGATTTTATTTTTTTCTCCAACCTCTGGAGTTTTTTTTTTTGTTTTTTCTGTCCACCCTGGCCATCGGACCTTACTTATTCTACTGTATGTTAACTTATTTTTATTTTTTATTGTGTCTTCTATTTTTCTATTCTTCATTTTGTAAAGCACTTTGAGCTACATTTATTTTGTATGAAAATGTGCTATATAAATAAATGTTGTTGTTGTTGTTGTTGTTGTTGTTGTTCTTTATGCTGCCTCCCTAGCACACCACCGCATAGAATAGGGCACTCACCACAACCGTCTGACAGAACATCTCTAGTATCTTATTGCATATGTTGAAAGATGCCAGCCTTCTAAGGAAGTATAGTCGGCTCTGTCCTCTCTTGCACAGAGCATCAGTATTGGCAGTCCAGTCCAGTTTATCATCCAGCTGCACTCCCAGGTATTTATAGGTCTACACCCTCTAGTATATACCGGTAGGACATCCTGGAAGGTGGCATTAAATCACGACCTGACAACCAAAGAGGACAGAGTCTACAGAACTATATAGGTGTATTATAGGTGGCTTACAGTACAAAGTGTGAGATATCAGGACACCAAATCATGTTACTTGCAGAAATTCTCAGATGATTCTGCACTTATGAGGGGTATCCTGATATAGATGAGACACAGACGTCAGATGGAGAACTTTGATTCTTGGTGCTGAAAGCATGAAAATTAACATCATCAAAACCAAGGAATTGGTTATTGACCAAAGTGCCTCTCTGTAACTATTCAGCGAGTAGATGCTGAGGTGGTGCACTCCTATTGGGGATCCACATTAATAACAGGTTAGACTGGTATCAGAACACCGAGAAACTATAAGAAATGGCAGAGCAGGCTTTTTCTTCTACAATTCTGTGATGACCAGTGAAGTTTTTTATGCTGTGGTGTGCTGGGCTGGTAGCACCACTTCAAGAGAGGCCCACTGAATTAACACACTAATTAAAATGGCAGATTAAGTTATGGGACACACTCTGGACCCCCTGGAGGAAGCAGCAAGAAAAAGAGAATTAAAACAAAACTGGGTATCATTATGAATAATGCTGTTCATTCTTTCTGTGACACACTTAACACTGAGGAGTTTCTGCCAATAAATCATTCAGCAAAAGTGTGTGAAGAAACACTACAGGGGCTCCTTTATTCGAATGGCAACACGCCTGCATAATGCCTTACTGGTACTGCAAAGACAGTTTCTTAGTTTTCAGTCATTCTGGTGTATATGTTCTTATTTTTTAGGTATCTACCTATTTTTCTGTTTATTTGTTTAATGAGTGTTTGTAGTCAAATTTCCCCTCAGTTTTATTTAAGATGTGTTTCTTTTTCTTAAACCTCACATAATCAGCAATTATAAATATACATTTTTCACCAATTTTGTAAAGACTGTATGAGCCCTATAATTACACACAAATTTGTAATGAAAAAACAGACATAA
>NW_024377858.1:0-41029 GCF_016835505.1 Polypterus senegalus
AGATATTCGTCTAGCATCACAAAATGCAGGAATGCCCAATCAGCAAAGGCAAGTGGTTGGCAAAGATAGTAAACCATACAATGCAGTCATCCATGTTTCTGGGCATCGCTGTATGGTGCCCTGACTGTATGTCAAAAAAGAAAACCAGTAAAAAAAGGAGAGATGTAAAGGTTAGAATGTTAAAAACAATAAGCACTTCAAGAACCCCAAAACTGATATCCAAATCTAGGAAATAAATTGAGTAAAAAAGCCTTCTGATTTTAGTTTGACTTTTATTAAAGATATTAAAAGCAGTGCTCAGTCCGTGGAGAAGCTGCTGTTTCTGAGCAAGAAGACATTTTATCTTAGATACATATTAATAAGTTCGTTGACATGCCTGGCATCTAATGCCAACATTTAATGACATTTGGCCACCTTTGTGCGATCACCCTTCAGTCATGTCCACTTTTGTTAAATTATGCCTTTGCCCTCATATTTCATTATGAATTTTTTTCATTTACAGCTAGCCTACACAATACCATAATAATCTTGTAATTTTAACTATTTTGATTGTATATTTTCTATTGAATCACACTATATTATTATTATAATAATAATAATTATTATTATTTTATTATTAAAAAAAAAAATGTTTTCATACATCAGACCGCAAAATTTTAAGCAATGTGGACTAAAGTCATTTCTGGGGCCCTCCAGAATTAAGGGCCCTGAGCTAAGCTTAAGTCCACAGCACTTTCACACAACTCCCAGTAGAGTTCTCACTTTGTTGGGAGGTTCCTAGAATTAACCCTACCCTGTGTTATTCTGTTGTTACTCTCATCCCTATCATTCCTTTGCTAATCGAACCCTCTTACACCCTTTAGTATTCTCACATATACAGACTGAATCTGAACTGAGAAAGAATTCAGTGTTTATGCATTTTCATTTGGTTCAGAGCAACTGTGGTGATATAAAGTTTTGTCCTTCAAAGAGTGGTGGTATACTCCTTCCTCAGTAGATTTATAAGGAGACTGATGGCAGCAAATTTCATGATATGTGGTTTGTCTGAAAAGGAGCTTACAGTTTTTCATAAAAGTTTCTTATATTCATAAAAAGGCCATCACAACTCGATAAATGCCTGTAGCAATAATTTATTCTGTTAGCATCACACCATCATGACTTTAATTTTCCCCTTTAAGTAGATGTGCCTGCCAGAGTTAGGGACTTCCTGGCATCATCATTATCTTGGCATATTCAGCATGGGAATAGTAAACCAGACGGGGAGCTGTAGAGGTTTGTCTAGAAGGCGGGCCTCAGAAAATGTCAGGATGTTTTATTGCGGTGAGACACATAAATTATTTGAATACTTCAGCTATGCAAGATCTAGGAGGTTTGTAGATTAATAGCACATTCTGTACAGGAGATGTCTCTCCCAGGTTTGACAGTCTGAGGTGTTTCTATACCTGTCTTCAAAAAAGCCTAAATTGACAGAAAAGAGACAGATGTAAGAATTGGTTTGTCTAACAGATAGTTGCTATCACTGTCACCAAGATACTCAGAAATCAATAGATCTGCCATTCCTTTGCATTTTAATAGTAAAACAGTCTGACAGATACAATATGAACACCAGATAATAGAGGTTTCCCTTTTTTGAGCAATCTTGTAAATGCCTGAATTTTTGGTGTTTTTTGGGTTTAGAATACCCAGTGAGATAATCAATACCCCGGCAGCACCTAACATGTTTAAATTAGCTTTGGTAAAAGATTTTCACATTTTTGTCAGTACTGGACTCTTCTGTGGATTTTCAGTGTGTTAAATGATGGTATTTTAACTCATTTAATTTAAGCATTAAGGTTTATGAAGGCCTGTTGGTTACATTTTATGTATGCTATTAATAAATGTTGTGATTTGTTATTATGGACATTTCATTCAAGATAATTCCTCCAGCACCCAGAAAAATGTATGATTCTTATTTCATGTAAGATCTCTGAAGTGTTTTCCTCTATTTTTGTGCAGGCCTCTGTTTTGCAGTTAATGAAATAATTTACATTTACTTTTAACTACAAGGTATAGAAGGGTAGTTCCATGATTAGCAAAGTCTCCTCACAGCTATAGAGACTGAATTTCTTGGCTATTCAATTGTGAAATTTTTATGTTCTCCATTTGTGTGCTAGACACACAGCACCAAAGGAGTCGTCTTCATCTCAGGTCACTGGATAGCGTCCATGTCTCACAGTCATACAGCAAAACGAAGTTGACCAGGACTCTAAAGATATGGACCTTTGTTCTTTGCGTAGATATCAAGAGCAGCACCTACCCCTTTCCAGCAACCTCATGACCACCTATACTCCAATACATCTAACTTCTTGGAAGAGTCAAGAACATGAGATTCGCTGCGGTAAGTAAACCACTCAACAAGGTCAACCTCTCACCAAAGACAGACACACTCTATTTTTGTATATCAAAGACATCTATGTTAAGATTAATTAATGAGGAACGATGAATGTGCATTAATGTATATATATATATATATATATATACAGTGCATCGGAAAAATATTCGGGATCACTTTTCTACATTTGTTATGTTACAGCCTTATTCCAAAGTGGATTAAATTCATTTTTCCTCAAATTCTAAAACAACACCCTATAATGACATTGTGAAAAAAGTTTACTTGAGGTTTTGCAAATTTCTTAAAAATAAAAAAAATTTAGAAAGCACATGTATATAAGTATTCACAGCCTTTCTATAGAAGCTCAAATTGAGCTCAGGTGCATCCTGTTTCAACAACAACATTTATTTATATAGCACATTTTTATACAAACAGTAGCTCAAAAGCTTACATATTAAAGAATAGAAAAAAAGAAAGACACAATTATAAAACAAAATAAATCAACATTAACATCGAATAAGTAGGTTCAATGGCCGGATGGACAGAAAAAAAAAAAAAACTAGCGGCTGGAGAAAAATAAAATCTGTAGGGATTCAGACCATGAGACCCCATCCTCTGGGCATTCTATAAATATAAGAAAAAGTCCTCTTTTTGGTTTAGGGTTCTCAGGAAGGGCATGATGATGATGGTCAGAGACTTTTGCCTTTAATCCATCCATATTGTTGGAGCATCATGAAGCTTTAGTAGGTGGAGTGGGGAGGCCACACCACAAAAAACCGGAAAAAGAAACAGAAAGAGTATGGGTCAGTACCTTTTAGAGCCACCATGAATAGTTATTTTGAGGAGATTGAACATATAGGTGTCAGGATTAAGTAAATTTAAAATTAAAATGAAGTCAAAAAACCATGTAAAATAATGTGTTTCAGCAGTGTTTTAAAGTGCTCTACTTGTATCAGCCTGGCGAATTCCTATTGGAGCTATTCCAGTTTGGTGCATAGCAACAGAAGGCCGCCCTCACCACTTCTTTTAAGTTTTGTTCTTGGAATTTAAGGAGACACTCATTTGAGGATCTAGGTACGATTTGGAATATAAGGTGTCAGACATTCCGATATATAGATGGGAAGATTATTTAAGGCTTTATAAACCATAAACAGAATTTAAAGTCAATTCTGAATGACACAGGTAACCAGTGTAAAAACTGGAGAAATGTGTTGGGATTTTCTTTTCCTAGTTAGGATTCTAGCAGCTGCATTCTGCACTAGTTGCAAACGATTTATATCTTTTTGGGTAGTCCTGAGAGGAGTGCGTACAGTAATCTAGTCGACTGAAAACAAGCGCGTGAACTAATTTCTCAGCATCTTTCAGTGATATAAGAGGTCTAACTTTATTATGTTTCTTAAGTGAAAAAATGCTGTCCTAATGATCTGATTAATATGGATTTAAAATTCAGATTACAGTCAACAATCACCCCTAAGCTTTTTACCTCCGTCTTGACTTTTTAATCCTAATGTATCAGTTTATTTCTAATAGCCTCATTGTATCCATTATTGCTGATCACTAAAATTTCAGTTTTCTCTTTATTTAACTTGAGAAAATTACTATTCATCCATTCTGAGATACTAGTCAGACATTCTGTTAGTGAATCAATAGAATCAGGGTTATCAGGAGCTATTGATAAGTACAGCTGTGTGTCATCAGCATAGCTGTGGTAGCTCACGTTGTGTCCCAAGATAATCTGACTTAACGAGCATGTAGATTGAGAATAACAGCGGACCCAGGATAGAGCCTTGTGAACACCATATTGGATATCATGTGTCTTCAAGTTGTAATTCCACAACTAACAAAATATTTTCTCCCTGTCAGGTAGGATTCAAACCAATTTAAGACACTGCCAGAGGCCCACCCATTGACTAAGGATTTCTAAGAATGTTGTGATCAATGGTGTCAAATGCAGCACTCAGATCTAAGAGGATGAGAACAGATAAATGGCCTCTGTCTGCATTTACCCGCTAAGTCATTTACTACTTTAACGAGTGCAGTTTCTGTGCTGTGGTTTGTTCTAAAACCCACTGAAATTTATCAAGAATAGCATGTTTATTTAGGTGGTCATTTAACTGATAATGACCCTTCTCCAGAACTTTACTTAAGAAAGGCAGGTTAGAGATGGGTCTAAAATTTTCAAGAGCTGAGGGTCGAGATTATGTTTCTTAAGCAGGGGTTTAACTACAGCAGTCTTAAGACAGTCTGGGAAGACCCCAGTATCTAGTGACGAATTTACTATGTCCAGAACATTATCAATTAGCTACGCCTGATACTTCTTTGAAAAACCTTGTTGGTATCGGGTCAAGGACACAGGTGGAGAGTTTAATTGAGAGATTATTTTCTTTAAATCAGGTAAATCTATCCTAGTGAAGAGTTTAATTTGTTTATAACAGGATGCTGGGGTTTAGGAGGATCCTTAGTGTTGGTGAGATATACTATGTTATTTCTAATATCATTAATTTTTTGATTGAAAAATACAGCGACAGCCTCACAGGTTTCACTGGAAGCACTTAGGAGGCATTTCTTTGAGCTACCTGGGTTTTAGTAGGCGATCAATTGTTGAAAATAAGACTCTGGGATTACTAGCATTGTTATTTATAATCTTGGAGAAATAGCAGCGTCCTCAAGGCGAGAGTGTTATTGTATCCTGTTATTTGACTTTTAATATTTGTGGTGGATAGTAAGTTTAGTCTTCCTCCATTGACGCTCAGCTCTACGGCATGTTCTCTTTAAATCAGACACTCTTTGGGTCTTCCATGAGTATACCAATGCTAAAAGATTTTTAACTGTCTTTTCAGGTGCAACTATGTCAACAGCAGCTCTCACTTTAGTATTAAATCTTTCCACCTTACTATTTACATTGTCCTCACATTATAGCTGCTTTTATAAACGGACTGATTGCTTAAAATGTTTGTAAGTTTTAAGTTTTAACCGTTTTTTCCCCTGATCATCCTTGAGATGTTTCTGCAGCTTAATTGGAGTCCACCTGTGGTAAATTCAGTAGATTGGACATGATTTGGAAGGCACACACCTATCTATATAAGGTCCACAGTTGACAGTTCATGTCAGAGCACGAGGAAGCATCGAAGTCAAAGGAATTTTCTGTAGACCTCCGAGACAGGATTGTCTCGAGGCACAAATCTGGGGAAGGTTACAGAAAAATTTCTGCTGCTTTGAAGGTCCCAATGAGTACAGGGGCCCGCTATCATCCATAAGTGGAAGAAGTTGAAACCACCAGGACTCTTCCTAGAGCTGGCCGGTCATCTAAACTGAGCAATCGGGGGAGAAGGGCCTTAGTCAGGGAGGTGACCAAGAACCTGATGGTCACTCTGTCAGAGCTCCAGAGGTCCTCTGTGGAGAGAGGAGAACCTTTCCCAGTAGGACAACCATCTCTGCAGCAATCCACCAATCAGGCCTGTATGGTAGAGTGGCCAGGACAGGCCACTCCTTAGTAAAGGCACATGGCAGCCTGCCTGGAGTTTGCTAAAAGGCACCTTAAGGACTCTCAGACCATAAGAAACAAAATTCTCTGGTCTGATGAGACAAAGATTGAACTCTTTGGTGTGAATGCCAGGCATCACGTTTGGAGGAAACCAGGCACCGCTCATCACTAGGCCAATATCACAGTGAAGCATGGTGGTGGCAGCATCATGCTGTGGGGATGTTTTTCAGGGGTAGGAACTGGGAGACTAGTCAGGATAAAGGGAAAGACGACTGCAGCAATGTACAGAGACATCCTGGATGAAAACCTGCTCCAGAGCGCTCTTGACCTCTTTGAGACTGGGGCGGCGGTTCATCTTTCAGCAGGGCAATGACCCTAAGCACACAGCCAAGATATCAAAGGTGGCTTCAGGACAACTCTGTGAATGTCTTTGAGTGGCCAGCCAGAGCCCAGACTTGAATCGATTGAACATCTCTGAAGAGATCTTCTTGCTGCAAAGAGTAATGGGCGAAATTGGCCAAGGATAGGTGTGCCAAGCTTGTGGCATCATATTCAAAAAGACTTGAGGCTATAATTGCTGCCAAAGGTGCATCGACAAAGTACTGAGCAAAGGCTGTGAATACTTATGTACATGTGATTTCTCAGTTTTTTTTTTTAATAAATTAGCAAAAACCTCAAGCAAACTTTTTCACGTTGTCATTATGGGGTGATGTGTGAGAATTCTGAGGAATAAGGCTGTAACAACAAAACGTGGAAAAAGTGATGTGCTGTGAATACTTTCCGGATGCACTGTATATATATATATATATATATATATATATATATATATATATATATATATATATATGTATATATATATATATATATATAGATACATTAATATATAATATATATATATATTCTAGCGACTGGGAGGCCGAGAGAGTCGGGCTACAAATTCTCGTTTGTGAAATCCATACTTTCTCTGCAAAATTATTTGTTTTTTTTAGTCCTTGAAATGATTTTGTTATCGTGGCACTGATTTGTGCTTAAAATAGACCTTTTTGGCCTATGTAATGAAGACCTTCCTGTTTAAACAGGGCTGCAAGACGTGAACTCAGCTTTTCGGCGCACATCATTTGATTTTTTCCGGCAAACAAATTTTCAAAACAAACCATATTTTAAGATTCTAATCAGAGTCGGTGTAATAATTATGTTGGAGTGGTCATTTTAGATCTGAGATCGGCTAAAATTTTAAACAGTGACCATTGTTAATACCCAGCTGTCATTACTCAGTTTGCCAATAGATGTCAGAAGGACAGATGCAAAACCGAACTGCCCAAAATAGATTTCGACATACCAAGCAAATGGTGATACGTTCTAAATTACTTACGGTTCCGGAGCTGTCAAAGGGTTTAAGTCAGTCGGCGATGTTAGTCCTGGAAGGTACACCCTACCAAACTAATGTTCCAAAAACCAACCAAACTTACTGTTATCTGCTCGAACCAACACCAACTTACTATACTCGGCCGTCCAGTGGCGTCACTAAAACATTCGAACATTCTTAGCCAATCATGCAGTACTGCGTCCGCGTTTGCCACATTATGTTCTAACTACAGAGGCAGAGATCCCATTGCATGGTTCTAACTTGTATTGAGTCGTGGTATTGAGCCACCCCATACATACGGGATTATCACGAACACCATACATATAAGTTATTGACACAAACACCATACATGCAATACATAATGCAACACGAAAGAAAGTTTTTCCCAGATGCAATTTCAAAAATAAAAAGAACTAAATGGCCATTTCCCAGGATTACATAGTCACTTGGTAGGAAGGGCTTAGGTCCAGGATGATGGACAACAGAAGTGATGTTAAAAGTGGAATGACTGTCAGTCTTCCATTCTGCATGGGGAGGGAGGAAGAAAGAAGGCATTAAACAACAGCGCCAACCCCAGGTTTGGCAGGTAATTACAGCTGCCTCCCATGCACACACATAGGTGACAATATATAAAATGCAAGTTGACTGACTTATCACTCTCTCACTCACTCACTCATCAACAAAAAAACTATTTCCAGTTTAATTAAAAAGCTGAAATTAGGTAGGTTGGAACATTTAGGGCAGTAGAAAGGACATCTTGATATCAATATTTAGGGGTAGAAACCCCCCCTCCTACCCCCCAATAGAAAACCTAAATGCCCCAAAATCTCAAAAATGCATTTATGGATTTGATTGAAATTTAAACGTCATTACAGAAAAAAAAAAAATTAGATGTCACGTTTTTTTATTTCTTGATATTTATTAATATTATGCTAACTTACATGATCTGTGATCAGCTTAGACTGTGCTGTATGCAAATGAAAGATGCAGCTGAAGTGATTGATGAGCCACACTAATAGGGTGGACAGATGACTAAAAGACAGGGTGGTGTCCTGGACAAAAAAGAAACACAATCACATTATAAAATGGAAAAAAGAAAATTCTGAGAAGCTCAAGGTAAAACTTAATGGTTAGCAAGGTGCTGTTTTTTGTTGTTGAGTACTGGCAGTTTTAGATTCCCCCAGGCTCTCATTTTGGATACTTGTTCTACGCTATTCACCCACATCCCTGGTTGTGGCCCAAAAACTTCCAAGCTCTTCGATTGAGGTGATAAAAGAACGATTGAAAAAATCTTTAAAATAAACAAATAAAAAACATGAATATACACATTTTTTAAGACAACATTACTGACAGACCTTCATAGTTTCTCTTAGTGTTTTCCCTTTTTCTGTTTCCCTTGTGTGTTCTTTACTCCAATGTGAACCAAGGCCAAGAAACCTGCAGCAAGAAGTTTTACAAAAGGCCCAATTATCATTGCTAGTTGGATGATGCCAGTCATAGTACATCCCCATGGTTCCTAAGTTTCAAGATGTGGTAGGTCATTTTGAGGCTGATTCTCTCTCTTGAGTCAGAAAATAGAAAAAGGCACACAATCTCCTACCCACACTGTTCCAAGATCACTGGCTCAGGAATTGGATTCTTTAGTCATCTTTGCTCACAAACAACCTTATCAATCCTTTCAAGTCACTCCCAATAATTGGCGTCACCCAGCAGGTCCACCATATAATTAACATTAAGAGCAGAGTTTTCTGAATGGCCATAGAGATAATGTGTTTTACATTTTTTATGATTTCTTGGTATGTCATTCTGAAAATGAGAACAACCATTGTAGGTTTAGCAAAGGCTATAATTCATCCTAATTCTTGAGAGCCATCTTCTAGTCTCAGCATTCAGTTAGAAAGCAGCTAGCCAGACATATAAAGACAAGCAGATTATAGCTGTACCTCCTGTGAATTTCATAATATAACTATCGCTTAATTTAGTAATACATAAATTTAATGACAGACCTTGACCAAAGCTGCTTACAGTAACCTCCATATTGCTGTGATATATTAAGATTCAAAATAGTTAAGACAGGCAAACCATGATTTCTAAAAAATACTCGATCTTAATGTAATGTATTTATAAGCTAATATCTTACAATAAAGAAGAATATTAATTACAAACAGAAACAAAAAACATTTTAAAACACAACCAGATAATACATGGTAACAGTTATAAAATGCTAATTATTAAGAGCCTAAATTATAAATGTTTTAAATCAGTTTTTTTTGGAAAGGTTTTATAACCTTTATTTGGAATTTTATACATTCAACTATAGATTTTCTGCTTTGCTGAATCTGCCTCTGACATTTATTTGCATTTTTGAACAAGTTTTAAAATAGTTAAAAAATGTTTTACAACACCATTTGCAATGAAGAAATGGCCAGAAGTGAACAACAATGACGCAACAGTATAATGGTCAGCACTATGTTTTCCTGGTCATCTGAGATTACAGATTCTCTCAAATACTTTGCATGGATGTTTCATTGTGTTGGTTTGTAGTTACAATGGTATGGTATTTTGGTTATTTGAGTTATTCTGTCTTACTGTGATTGGATGTAAAGCTTGTTATTTTGACATCTCCTGGTTTCAAAACTATCCTAAAATCCACGTGGCTACTCTTGGCAGTACAACAAAGGCACAAACATTGCAAAATTTTATAAACATTAGGACAAATTCAAAAGCCAAGAACAGAAAAACCCCCCAAAAAAAACAAGCAGCCTAAAAAAACAAAAAGCTTAAGATTGCAAAGAGAAAAAAAATGATCACAAAACAGCAAAATCCAAAAAAAGCAAAAACTGACTTGATAAACACAGAGAGAAGAAGGGAACCAGCATCATATAGAACCTTCCTCAATGACATGTAGTTAACTTGGGGTCAGCTAACCTCTTAAACAAAAGACATAGGTAGCAGCCCCGACAGCTGCACACCTGCAGCACTTAGAACCAATCACCATAGGCTACACATAAAGAAGGAAAGGAGCAAAACAAAACAGTTATAAAAATAATATAAGAAAATTACAAAATGAGAGAGAAAAAGAAAATTTAATGCAAAACAATTTATTTACCAAAACAACAAATTGATTCACAATGAAAAAAATAAACGAAAGTGATAAACACAACTAAAGCCAGTGTCAGAGCCCTGCCAAAAGCATGACACATAATCCTGGGTAAGGGACGGCCAACAGCCAAACCCACCCGGGATGCCCAAAAGATGGAAGGATGGGGAAGGCGCTGCTTTAGGTACTGCCTCCCCAAAATGCTAGATGGCACCCCTGGTTTACAGCAGTGCCTCGGATACCCAAAGGACACCATGGGACTTGAAGTTCAATATCTCAGCCATGTTGGATATTGTGGGTGCCAGGGTTGCTGTGGAAGAGACATATGACATGACTTTTCCACATGACACAGAAGTGCTTCTGTTCTTGCAGTTCCGGGTTGGCCACTATAAGAGGACTTGCCAGGCTCACAGTGATGAGCCAGTGTCAGGAAGAGGAGAAGTGTAGGTGTCAGAAGAAGGAGAAGAGAAGTGTGTCATATTGTTTGGTACTTGTGTACTATACTGTACTGTGCTGTGAAGTGTGGAGCAACAGAAAACGCTTCTCCATTGTAAAATAAAACATGTGCTATGTTGAACTTCTGTCTCAGCCTGTCTGTGTTGGGGTTTGGTATGCCCACTGGTGGTGCACACCTGCTATAACCTCATTTAAACAATTTCTTACTATTAATCAGTCATCAAATCATTCCCCAAGAAGATCTGTCTTCACTCCTTATGTTTCTTCTCAACAATTTTTAAAATTTTGATAATTTGTTGTTAAAACACACTAAGTACATTTGAAATATATTTTAAACCAGAAATCAGAATAGAGATGATAAAGATGTTTCTGGATCTGCATAACGGTATTATTGATATAGTATAACATATACAATGAATTCAGAAAGTGTTCAGACCCTTGCAGTACAGTGATCCCTCACTATATCACGCTTCGACTTTCGCGGCTTTACTCCATCGCGGATTTTAAATGTAAATGTAGGTTCTGGAGCATACCCAGCGATCGAGGAGGGATTACTGTATCTGCACACTTTTATTGTGTTGTAGATTTAATTTTAAATGGATAAATGTGTCATTTTAGCTCCTCAGTCTACACTCAACAACCCATAGTGACAAGAACATGTTTAGAATTACCAGAACTCGTCCTAGAGCTGGCCAGTTGGGCAAACTGAGAAACTAGGCAGAATAGGCTTTGCTCGAGAGGTGTCCAAGAACCCAATGAGATGGGAGAAACTGGACAACCATCTCAGCAGCATTTCATCAATCAGGCATTTATGTGAGAGTGGCAAGATGGGAGACACTCTGAATAAAAGCAAATGACAGTTTAAAACAGTGTTTCTTAACCAGTAGTTGGGGTTTGCAGCTTCTGGGTGTTTGTTTATGATGGTATTTGATAGTGCCAAGTCACTGCTCTGATGATCGTGCACTAATCACCACAGGAAATCCTGCTGTGATGACTACACTTGAATCACAAAGGATACCCGTGGGTTGCAAAAAAATAATATGAGAAAATGTTTGACGTGACACCTAAAAGACTGAGGAACACTAATTTAAAGGACCCTGATAGCATGAGGAAAAGATTGCCTGGTCTGATGAGACAAAAACTGGGCTCTTTAGGCAGAACTCTAAGCCCTATTATCTGCAAAGATCTGGTACTACTCATCACTCTCCTAATACCATCCTTACAGTGAAACATCATGGTGGCAGCATCATGCTGTGGGGGTGCTTCTCAGTGACAGTGATAGCGATACTGGTCAGAGTTGAGGGAAGGTTGAATGCAGCTGAATAGAAAGAGGTCCTGAAGAAAGCCTGCTCCAGAGTGCATGTGAACTCAGACAGGGATGACCTTTCAATATGACAAATGACCTGAAGCATACTGTAAAGACAATGCAGGTGTGGCTGTCAGACTAATCTCTGCTTGTCTTTGAGTGGTCCACACAAAGTCTTGACTTAAGCCCCATAGAACATGTGTTTGGAGACTTGAAGATGGTAGTTTACTATACGAGCCAATCAAATCCAACAGAGCTTGACTCGATCTTCCAGGAATATGCTATACAATATGCAGTGAGGTTTTCTGTGAGAAAACACAGTAAATGCACAATGTTGTGTTTTGATGTCTTTGTGTGTAAAATATGCAGAATATGACATTTTTACAAAACATACTGCACTTCCAGCAGTGATATGAACAAAAGGCATAATTGTTCGACAGATTGTGCTACAGATTACGCATTATGCAGCTGCTGAAAAGAACATAGGAAGTGTGAACCATCCTTTAGGAATTAAACTTTCACAACCAACAACAAAGTTTTGCATTTTACAATTGCAAAACCATCTGTCAAACAACTTTTAGTGTCAATTTTGTAAAACTGCAGGTGAACTGAAACTTGCTTGTTTCACTCATCACTAACTGTCCATCGCAGCACATGGATAGGCACATGCTTACCACATTTTTGGTATGTCAGTGTTTGCCTGAGTCTTTACAGCAGGCAGATTGTCTCCCATAGAAGAAGGCTGAATAGTTTGGCTTTCAAGTTTGTATTAGAATATCAAATGACATGCTGGCATCATATTTCTGCACCTGCTGTTGAATGCTATCAGAGCATTTTTGTTTTATGCATGTTGCTCATTGTGAGTTTAAGCATTAGTTATGTTTGGTTGATTTACTCCTTTTGATGTCTCATGTTATTTTTCTTCTTTTTGTAAATTTTGGTTGTGAACAATAAAGTTCTCTCACACCCAAATCCAGATCTAACAACTACACATATTTATGGTCCAAAGACAATTTTGTTTCTAGAATTACATCCTAACACAGGTTTTCCTCCATAATTTGCTTTTTACTCCTCCATCTTATACACAGGTGAGCTCTGCCATTAATCCACTCCCAGTTGTGACTAAAGAGAGAGACTCCATTCAAAAACCAGACCCAGGAATACATACAAATCAGCAAGTGTTATGATTGGAAATTTTCATACATTTTTTGTGCCTTTCTTAATTCTTATACTCTTTTCTGGGATTTTGAAACCGGGATTTCCAGTTCTGAAGTCAGATTTAAAGTTGAATGCATTTTAGAAATTCATAATTATTAAATTTGCCACAACACCATTTTGTTTTGCTTTGGGCACCACCATTTTGTGTATTGTGTCGTCAGTGATGCAGGTCCTGGTTGCCAGGGGCATGGCTTTTTAGGTTTACAACATTGAGGCTCAGCTGATAAGGTGTTAAACGGGTTATCTCGATAGCCATTTTGTATATGAGTTTAGGATTGGAATTGATTAACTTTTAATCAGTAGGAAAATCTTGACAGTATTACAGCAGCTGAAACATAAAAACAAGGATACTGACTCACAGGACAGATAATACAGCCAATCAATCAGTCAATAAGTAAATAAATAAAATAATATTAATGAATGCATTGTGTGGAATCATTGAATTGCCTAATAGCAGTGGTTTGTGGATAACAAACTTTTCTTTTGCAATATTGAAAACCTTTACTTTTGATTTCCCTGTTCTTGATTATTTTTTCCTGTCCCTATTGCCCTATTATTTTGATCTTACTTTGGCTTTGTTAATAGATCAGTTTCACACTCAGTTTTGACCTTGGCTAGTTTTTTGACTTTACGTTTATCTCCTGGTCTTTTACATTAATATATAGAGTCTCCCACAGTAAACCAAAATAATAGGAGAATCTTCTCTCAGCAGCCAGCTAGCAGGCCTCCTTCCTGGCATTTTTAACAATTCAACCATCCCAATCGTAATGCTAGACTATACATATTCTCTTTTACATTGTGTTACAGTAATCCCTCCTCAATCCTGGCTGCGTATGCATCCTCAAAAACCCCTTGAAAGGTGAAAAATCACTGGTAAAAGCATATGTTCATATGGTTATTTTTATATATTTTCAGCCACTATAAACTCTCCCACACTATTATAAACATTTTCTGCACAGTTATACAGCATAAACCCTTTGTATTCTCTTAGATATTAGGTAAGATTCATTGAAATTATGTATGTAAACACATTGTTTATGTACAGTAAAACCTAAATATTATTTTAAAGATATCAAGCTTCTCCGATATCACATATGTTAAAAGTCATTATGACAGACAGGCTACCAGCAATTAATACGTACAATGCAAGAAAAATTGTATACTGGAAAATGTGTGCAGTGACACTAAACTATTTACATGTAATAAGTACTGTCGTGAGAAAATTAATTATGGTTACTCACCAACAATGACGATGACTTGTCCGATAACAATGAGTTTAATTTACTGCACAACAAAGGAGAGCGTAACAGCTCTTCTAAAGGAGCCTCTTCAGGCAGTGTAGCATCGCCTTTGTTCTTCTTCCGGCAGTCTTCAATCCAAATCCCTAAAGCAGATTTCATCCGGACTACCGCCTTATTACATCCACTTACAACTCATTTTGTGCCCTGGTTAAAGGACACTGCGGCCGTGAATCTTATATTCTTTTCTCCTTTTTAAATAAAAGAATCGTGGACTCATTGATTTGTAATGGCGTCCTGCAGTGGTGTAGCTGTTCCTTCCTTCAACATATCCAAAACTTTTACCTTTTCGGCAATCGTTAGCATCTTCCATTGGCGGTTTGGGCACGGCCCCCTGAAGCAGGAGCAGATCGTTTTGGAGCCATAATGAAGGGGCTTGACTATGCACAAAGATAAACACAAAAGAGCTCAAAAGTTAACTCTTTACACAGCAAACACGTTGATGCTGAATGAGCGAGACAAAACTTCCTGGTTAACGGTGGAATTAAAGTCGCCGCTCCATCACTGAGCAAAGCAGCACACAGGAACTTAACTGTGTGCTCTGACTGGTAGCTTCTCAGCCATTCGCCAATAGCGTCCCTTGTAGAAATCAACTGGGCAAACCAACTGGGGAAGCATGTACCAGAAGTAAAAAGACCCGTGAAGCAGCGAAAAATATATAAACTGCTCAAAAAAATTAAAGGAACACTTTGAAAACACATCAGATCTCAATGGGAAAAAGAAATCCTGCTGGATATCTATACTGATATAGACTGGGTAATGTGTTAGGAACGAAAGGATGCCACATCGTTTGATGGAAATGAAAATGATCAACCTACAGAGCCCTGAATTCAAAGATGCCCCCAAAATCAGAGTAAAAAATTATGTGGCAGGCTAGTCCATTTTGCCAAAATTTAATTGCAGCAACTCAAAATTGTACCCAGCACTTTGTATGGCCCCTGTGTTCTTGTATACATGCCTGACAACATCGGTGCATGCTTCTAATGAGATGACAGATGGTGTTGTGGGGGATCTCCTCCCAGATCTGGACCAGGGCATCACTGAGCTCCTGGACAGTCTGAGGTGCAACCTGGTGGCATTGGATGGACCAAAACATTATGTCCCAGAGGTGTTCTATTGGATTTAGGTCAGGAAAGTGTGGTGGCCAGTCAATGGTATCAATTCCTTCATCCTCCAGGAACTGCCTGCATACTCTCACCACATGAGGCCAGGAATTGTCGTGCACCAGGAGCCACTGTACCAGCATAGGGTCTGACAATGGGTCCAAGGATTTCATCCTGATACCTAATGGCAGCCAATGTGCCTTTGTCAAGCCTGTAGCAGTCTGTGTGACCCTCCATGGATATGCCTCCCAGACAATCATTAACCCACCACCAAACTGCTCATGCTGAATGATGTTACAGGCAGCATAATGTTCTCCATGGCTTCTCAGACCCTTTCACTTCTGTCACGTGCTCTGGGTGAACCTGCTCTCATCTGTAAAGCACAGGGCACCAGTGGTGCATCTGCCAATTCTGGTATTCTATGAATGCCAATCGAGCTGCATGCTGCTGGGCAGTGAGCCTAGGGCCCATTAGAGGACATGGGGCACTTGGGTCACCCTCATGAAGTCTTTCTGGTTGTTTGGTCAGAGACATTCACACCAGTGGCCTGCTGGAGGTCATTTTGTAGGGCTTATGGCAGTGCTCATCCTGTTCCTCCTGCCCAAAGGAGCAGATACTGGTCCTGCTGATGGGTTATGGACCTTCTATGGCCCTCTCCAGCTCTCCTGGTAACTGCCTGTCTCCTAGAATCTCCTCCATGCCCTTGAGACTGTGCAGGGAGAAACAGCAAACCTTCTGGCAATGACACATATTGATGTGCCATCCTGGAGAAGTTGGACTACCTGTGCAACCTCTGTAGGGTCCAGGTATCGCCCGTGCTACCAGTAGTGACACTGACTGTAGCCAAATGCAAAACTAGTGAAGAAACAGCCAGAAAAGATGAGGAAGGAAAAATATCAGTGGCCTCCACCTGTTAAACCATTCCTGTTTTGGGGTCATCTCATTGTTGTACCCTCTAGTGCATCTGTTGTTAATTTCATTAACACCACAGCAGCTGAAACTGATTAACAACCCCTCTGCTACTTAACTGACCAGATTAATATCCCATAAGTTTCATTGACTTCATGCTATACTCTGATTAAAAAGTGTTCCTTTAATTCTTTTGAGCAGTATATTATATATTTAGATATGCTTACATATAAAATCCATGATAGAGTGAAGCCGCGAAAGTCGAAGCGCGATATAGTAAGGCATTACTGTACTTCTAAGATCAGTAGAAGCTAGATATATTGAACAGGCTCTCTCCTCTACTGATGTAGAGTCACATGGCGAAAGGAAACCCCTACCAGTTTCTCAGTAAGGCTCCAATGTATTTTTTTCTTTCAGTTTAAAATAGCTTTTTGTTAGATCTTTACATCATGTGCCATTTTGTAAGATCTCTGTCACAGAAACAATATACGTGAGTCAACAGCATATAATTTGTGTCCTCTTGTTTTATCTTGGTAGAGTAATATATATTGCTCTACTTTCTCCCTATTGTATTATAGTAGCAAATACCAAGGCCACCCAATGAGTAGTGTGTTAAAGAAGTAATGAAAAAGAAAAGTAAACATTTTAATAATAACGTAACATAATTGACAATGTAATTGTTTTGTTATTGTCATGAGTGTTGCTTACACATACATGTCTACATATATAGACACACACATATACATACATATATATCTATCTATATATATATATATATCTGTGTATATCTATCTATATGTATATATCTATATATGTATATCTATATCTATATCTATATCTAAATCTATATCTATATCTCTATATATATATATCTACTTTAGGGTGCGAGCAGCTGTTGCTGGTGGTGCCAGAATTAATCAAGGAAGAAAAATTAAAAACATTATTTGTACAAAATGTTAATTTATCTATCCATTTCTAAATAATTAAATGGGCCGGCTATTTCATGTCAGTGCAATACGCTGCTTGTTAAAATGGATGACTCCTGCTCTTACGTGCACTTAGTGCGTGGGTATTATGAACTATCCTATCTGTTCAAGTTCTATTTAAATTTTAAATATAAGTAATTTATTTAGTCGACAGAAATATGTTTAGTAGGAATGGAAGTTAAATTTAGTCATCATTGCATAAATTTTTCTTCACCATAGAAATTTAAAGACTAAATTCAACTTCCATTCCTAACAAAGATATTTCTGGCGACTAAATAGAACCTACTTATATCCAAATTCGAGCTATTGAGCTGTCGCCTGCCTGCCTGAATAAGTCACCCTCGCTTCGCTCTTAATTTTTTACCATTCATTTAATCATGGCTAGTCGCGGAAAAATTATAAAATGGAAGGGGGATTACACTGAGTATGGCTTTACCAAAACAATTATTGATGGTGAATAAAGTATCCATTATTCATAAAGCTTCAATTGGTGATCTGCTTTTCATGCGTTAACCTCATATTTTTCATACTTCTTCTCAAACCAAGGGGATGGGAGGGTAAAATGAATCTGGAAGCGCTGATCAATGTAATCGGTGTACCAGGAAATCATGCATTGAGAGAAGTTCCCTTTCCTTAGAATGCAAAGTGTGATTAAATGCTATTTTTAACGCGTTATGGAGCACATGCATCAAAGCTTCTCAGCTGTGTTTGTGCTAAGAAAAGGAAACATTTTTAAAATAATGTAACATGATTGTCAATGTAACCTTTTGTGAGTAGTGCCTGGAGGATTCAGAGTGTGGAGAAACTCTAGAGGGTAAAATGAATCGGGAAGTGCTGATCAATGTAATCGATTATTACCAGGAAATCATGCATTGAAAGAAGTTCCCCTTTGCTTGGAATGCAAAGTGTAATTAAATGCATTATTTTTTAACGCGTTATGGAGCACATGCATCAAGGCTTCTCAGCTGTGCTTGTGCTAAGAAAAGGAAACATTTTAAAAAATAACGCATAACACGGGTGTCAATGTAACCTTTTGTGAGGTAGTGCCTGGAGGATTCAGAGTGTGGAGAAACTCTAGAGGCAGCGTGTGTATTAACTTGTGGATTTTTCTGTGAGTATTTGGTGGCAGCATCACAAAGTTGGTTCTGTAAGACTGTAGCAGCTGCGAGCTCAGCTCAGAGTGAAATGAGGTGAATGGGAGGAGATGATGGTGTGACTCCCCCACCCGCTTTAACTGTCAATCCCCACAAAGACAGTCTCTCAGAATTTGCATAGCAAGCCCTTCAACAGCAATTTTCGCTTAGTTACAAAGTGATCAAAACTCTCGTTATATCCTGCATCCTCTCATTAAACTTGTATCCCGCATTGGCTGTGGGCATGACAAACGCATGTAACCAGCCTGTCTATGAACTTAATTTAAACTTTAGGTGTACACCGTGCCTTGTTTCGAGTAGATGCACTCATGAATATGGTTGTATGTGTCAGTCGCCGCTTCTTATTGTTTGCTGCCTTCTCAATTGTATAATGCATGTTTTTCTTCAGCGCTTTTGGAGCTCTTCCTGGTTTTCTACGTATTGTGTTGACAGTTCATGATGATTACGTGGGAGGCGTGATGATGTCACACGAAACTCCGCCTCCCCGGCCATCAAGCTCAACTCCTTTACAGTATATGGAGATAAATATAGCTTCCAGTTATGACCATTACACATGTAATTTCGAAATAGAGCCTGTCCAACTTGTAAGTAAGCTGTAAGGAATGAGCCTGCCAAATTTCAGCCTTCTACCTACACACAGAAAGTTGGAGAATTAGTGATGAGTGAGTCAGGTCAGTCAGGTCAGTGAGTGAGTGAGTGAGTCAGTCAATGAGGGCTTTGACTTTTATTAGTATAGATTAATATGTAGCCTTATAATGCCTAATCTCACAGACTTACCACTGTTTATAAGGTATTATTGTTTATAACATATCCCCACCTTCCCTTCTGTATCTATAACCTCAGGCAATTAGATTTAGTAAAAGAGAAGCAGGAGTTAAGTTACACATAAAATAATGTATTACTGATAATATTCATAAATAAGCGCTAAATGCAAAGTACTTTTGAATGTTGGCAAGCATCGCTGACTGATAAAATGGTGATGTGTAGCTCAGGTGGCACTGAGACTTGCAGTTACTTAAAATGTCTCTAGTGAAGGCATCATTGGTGCTCAGCTTTCTTCGAGAACAGGCCTCAAACCTGTTCAATATGTCTGTTGAGCTGTGCTCTTCTTTGTGCTGTTCTTGTCAGTTCATGGTGTGATGGACTTCATCAGTTGTTAACAAGAGAAAGATACTTCTGCATCATCACAGGTTAGCTAGAGAGATGCTTCTTCGTCATATGTTGGTTAGTAAGAGAGAGAATGTAGGGTTAAGCAAGTACATTTATAGATGTTCTCTCCAACCCCTAGAACCAATAGGACATCATGGTACTTAAAGGCCTCCAAGACAAGCCAATTCCAAACAGCCATACCTCAGACCAATGGGTGAAATGAGAACATCTTAACACCTGCCCTGCACCCCAACCCCATATATTAAACATCCTGGCTTCCTTGCAAGGGGTTGAAAGACTTTAGCAGAGAATATACTCATCAAACTGGTTTAAGACACATCCCCCTGATCCTGTCGTAAAATTCGTCGTACAGCAGGGGGCAAACACGACTACCTCTCACCAAAGTAACACTAAATTACATTGCTTTGCCTAGATTACAAATAAGAACATACAAAACATTTATCAAGTTATATGCAAAATCTCACATCACAACACCTCTAAATGTTGATCTTTTTTGTGCTAAAAGAGTTGTCTTCTTCTTCCTCTTCATCTTTTCCCATTTCTGTGTTGGATTGATGTGCTTGATCAGCCTTCTCCAAACAGCTCAGTCATGCATGTCCTTGCTATTTAAGCTCTTTTCTGTAAGCTCTTCTTTATTCTATCCTTCCACCTCCATTTTTTTGCTCCCCACACTTTCTCTTCCCTCTACTTCCATTCCCATCACTCTTTGACACACCTAATTAAGTGTACATTTTCATACCAATTCAACCTACTTTTCCTGTACTTTCTTAGAACTTTTTCCTAATTTTATTGTACCTCTGATAATCTCATTTCTTATTTTGTCCTTTTTGTAGCTTCACACATCCATCCTCATCATTCTCATTTCTGCCACATCCAACTTCTTTCTCCTGCTATTCCCCTTTACTGCATGTCCTCAGCTCCATACATCATTGCTGGTCTTCCCACTGTCTTAAAAACCTTGTTCTTTAACCTTTGCTTAATTTTTGATAACACAAAATTAAGTCTTGATGTAACTTCTACAATTGTTCCATCCACACTTCATTCTATATATTATCTCTGTATCTATGTATCAATCTGTCTACAACTGAACCTAGATATTTAAATGTATCCATTCTTTTCAATAGCTCCATCTACAGGTTAACGTTTCATTCCTGATCTTTATTAAATCTCTGATATTTTGTCTTATTCCTATTTATTTTCAGTTCTCTGTTTTCCAAAGTCTGTCTTCATTCTTTCAACAAGATCCTCTTCTTTTTTTTGGTGCTACCACAACACAGTCTCATCAACAAAAGCCTGCACCAGGAGGTTTGGTCTTTTATCCGTTAACTCAACACATCCATAATCAGATCAAAAAGGTAAGGACTTAAAGAAGACCCTTGGTGCCGAGCAACTCTAACTTGGATCTTTTCTGTTACCCCAACACTACTTTCATTTCCTCATACATTTCCTGGACAATCTCCACATACTTCACATACTTTAATTCTGTCTCATGTACCTCCACACCCATTAACACTCTATCATAAGCCTTTAAATCAATAAACACCAATCTGTTTTTCTTGATGCTTGAGCTATCTCAATGCAAAGACTGCAGCAGTTGTTCCTCTGCCTGATATAAAACCAAACTGCTCCTCCCTATGATGATATCTTTGCTAAGACACCTCTATACAACACTTTCCCAAATTTTAATTGTGTGTGACATCAGTTTTGTCCCTCTATAGTTTACTCAGCCCTAATATCATTCTTCTCCTTATAAATGGGCTATATTACATTTGTTCTTCCATTCCTCTGGTATTCGCTTTCTGCTCATAGATCTGATTGGCGACATGACAATTGAAATTCTGAATGGCAGAAACTTCATGCTAAATACAGATATGGTGGTGCCTTCTGTCCAGGTTTGGATGATTGGTTCAATAAATAAAGGGATGGATGGATGGATGGCATTTTTATTCAGGAGAGAGTGAGCCTACAGATAAAAATATTTAAAAGTTTCATAAATCAGTGGATATGTGTCTTATTGTTTCAGACTGGGGGTGTGATTTATTAGTGACACTCAAGACATAAACAGATGAATACATTAAAATAATATTACTGTGTCAAAAGAGTTTCATAAATTATTTTTCTTCAAGAAAATGGCAAAAATAATATATGTGCTGTAGAAAGCTTAGGGGCATACTATATATAGTATATAGTATATATATATATATATATATATATATATATATATATATATATATATATATATACTGTATATATATATATATATATATATATATATATATATATATATATATATATATACTAGCAAAATACCTCGCTTCGCAAGAAGTAGTGTGTTAAAGAAGTAATGAAAAAGAAAAGGAAACATTTTAAAAATAACGTAACAAGATTGTCAATGTAATTGTTTTGACACTATTATGAGTGTTGCTGTCATATACAGTATATATATATATATATATATATATATATATATATATATATATATATATATATATATATATACACAGACTTACACATACACATATACATATCTACATATACACATACATACATACACATAAATATACATATATATACACACATACACATACATATATACCTGTATATACACATACATACATACATACACACACATATATATATATATATATATGTGGCAGTGGGAGCAGTAGTGCCCCTTTGAACCCTCAGGGATGACTCCAGACACCAGGAAAAAGTCCACGACCCTTTATTGTTTAATAACAATGTGCACCAAGCACCCTCCACACTACTCATAAAACCAATACTCATAACACACAATAAACTCCCTCCTCGCCCAGACACTTGCTCCTCTACTCCCAGCTCAGCTCAGTGTCTGGACTGAGGCAGCGTCCTTTATAGCCCCTGCCCCGGAGGTATTCCTGTCCCAACAGTCCATAATTCCTTACTCCTTCCGGGTCAGGGCAATCAGTCCTTTTCTTTAACCCGGGAGCACGTTGTTAGTTCTGTCCAGCGTGACCATAGCATCTCGGGTCACTGGGCATGAAAGAGCCCATAAGCCCCCCACAGGACTCTGATGGCCCCTAAGGTATCCAGCAGGGTTGTGTAAAAATACTACAAGGTCCATAATGCCCTGCTGGACCTCGGGCATGATCCTGCTGTCAGGAGCTCCTCCTGGCGGCCTGGGGTCGGACCGGGCATGGAAATCCGGCAATCCTTTACATTTCCCTCAGCGACAACTGGGGGGCGTCCTGGCCCCAGGGGCGTCCTCCTCAAGAGGCGCATCAGCGGACCCTGGCTCGATGTCCATGCCCCTCGGCGAACCTTGGGGAGCGTATCCTTTATCGCCCGCCCCCTGTCCTTCGGGAACAGTCTACGCCACTCGTGCCCAGCCGACGCAGTTGTAACACCGCGATGTCCCCTGGTGTCTCCTCTCGAGACCAGAAACACCTCGGGAATTCGTCAGCGTCTCCTCCGCCCCTTTCTCGCCAAGGAAGGGTTTATGGCCGCTTGCCCTTTAGCCCTCTCTCCGATATGTCAGGAGACCCACGCTTTGGTTTGGGGACCTCCTGTTTCATCGGGGGCTTGTGCTCAGCTGAGGCTCTCTATGGAAAGGAGAGAGCCTCTTTGCTGTCTGCACACCGTTGTCCTACGCATATTAGGTTCGGCGTCATTAGTACCGACTCGCCCGATGTACAGCACCATCCAGCTGCACCGGGACGAAGGCGCTTCCGCGGCGCTCCTATCACGGCGCTACCCGCCGCCAGACCGATCCGGGTCCTGGAGAGTTGCACAGCCCGGAAAGCCCGTCAACGCATGCCCCGGGGTGTTTGCTTCGTTCCCAACCATTCGGTCATCGTGCTCCGTCTCTTGTCGGGCACACGGTGCTTTGACAACCGCTACTCATCATCTGCGGGGCCCGATCGCGACTGTTCCCTTACACTCTGACCCGGGGCGGACTCACCTGTACTCCAGCATCGATCATCTCCGGAGCTTCCCAACTCAGCCGCTGCCGTAGTCCTGCAGAGCCTTTAACGGGGTTGCGGCCGTCGCTCCCAAGTCCTCTCCACGTTCCTTCAGCTGTTGTAAATCCTGTAAGAACGGCGAAGGCGCGGGTATTCCTCGACCTCCATAAGTCCCACAGAGTTAATGTTTACGGCCGGAGTTGTTTGCGCTTGCGTTTCGCTTACCCTCGACCGGGAACCAATGAGCACGTCCCCTCCTGGCACGTGTTCAGCTGGGTCGCGCAAAGGCTCCTGGGCTTTGGGTTCTTAGAGGGACGGCTGGCTTCTACGAGCCGGCTGCGATCTGCCTTTTCTTTCCCAATTGCAGACCCTTCAGCCACAACCCGTCCCTCCTTGACGATTGCCGTTTGTTTGAGCTGCTTTGCGCCTTCCCTCCCCTTCCAGGAGGCTCGGACTCGTCAGGGAGGCGACCTGCGTCCGGAGGACTCGAGTGTTCTTCACCTTCCCGA
Source organism: Polypterus senegalus (assembly GCF_016835505.1). Lineage (NCBI taxonomy): Eukaryota > Metazoa > Chordata > Cladistia > Polypteriformes > Polypteridae > Polypterus > Polypterus senegalus. The sequence goes on from NW_024377858.1 coordinate 24,372, forward strand.
CATGCACCTGGTGACCAGTCTGTTGTCCTCGTGGGCCTTAGCCGCCCGCGCCATTTTGCCGGAGCATGAGGCAGTCATCCGAGACGCCGCTGCATTCTCTTGGTGAGCCGCCTGTAAAACATGATAAAATAAATCCGACCGCCGGACGCTTTACCTGCAGCTCCCTCCATAGTGTATGGCGAACCCCGACTATCTAGGAGTCCGAGCGCGACAGCGTCCGTGGTCCCGACTGACGCTGGCTTACCGGCTAACTCGCCCGACTAGCTCTCGGTCCTCTTCGCTCCGTCAGGTAGGTCCAGGACCTCTCGGCGTCCGCCAGGCCCTGCAGCCAGCTGGGACTGACCTTCTTTTCCCGTCTTCTTGCCCATGGTCCTGCAGAACGGGATGGCGCGACAGTTGCAGCTTTCGGTAGCGGGTGGTGTTTGCACCTCCGTGAAAAGATGGGGAATCCCCGAGGGTTGTCTGCCCACACAAAATTTGTTTTTAATGCAGGTCCTCTGCCAACAGACGGCCAGAGAATCCTGCCGGCTACGCCAGTGTGGCAGTAGGGGGCAGTAGTGCACCCTTGAACCCCTCAGGGATGACTCCAGACACCAGGTAAAAGTCCACGACCCTTTATTGTTTAATAACAATGTGCACCAAGCACCCTCCACACTACTCATAAACCAATACTCTATAACACACAACAAACTCTCCTCCTCGCCCAGACACTTGCTCCTCTACCTCCCAGCTCAGCTCAGTGTCTGGACTGAGGCAGCCCTTTATAGCCCCTGACCCGGAGGTATTCCTGTCCCAACAGTCCATAATTCCTTACTCCTTCCGGTCAGGGCAATCAGTCCTTTTCTTTAACCCGAGCACGTTGTTAGTTCCTGTCACGTGACCATGACGTACTCCCGGGTCATAGGGCATGAAAGAGCCCATAAGCCCCCCCACAGCGACTCCTGATGGCCCCCAAGGTATCCAGCAGGGTTGTGTAAAATACTAAGGTCCATAATGCCCTGCTGGACCTCAGGGCATGATCCTGCTGTCAGGAGAGCTCCTCCTGGCGGCCTGGGGTCGGACCGCATGGAAATCCGGCAATCCTTTACAATATATATATATATATATACTGTATATAGCAAAATCCCCGGCTTCGCAGCAACAAAGTACTGCTTTTAAATTTTTATTAAGAAGAAAAGAAAACTTTTTTAAACTGAGGGAAAATATACCAATAACTATCTGTTAAGGATCTCTTTGTATACCACATTGTCAGTTCAGCACTCCGGTTGTAATATGACCAAGCTGTGCTAGCTTACTGTTGAGAATGCAACGTATAGTTGTCCAGGAGAAAAGCAATGTTGCCTCAAATCAATGGCAACCTTTAGTAGGGTCTGTCCCTGAGACTTATTAATTGTCATTGAGGGCGGAGCCTTACTGGAAATTGGAAGCATTTGAATTGAAATGGGAGATCAGAGGGTTTAACAGTGACAGGAATACATTCAGAGTGTGGCGCTCTGCTGTTTTTTTGTGTAGCTGCCTTCACACAGCTTCTCCGCTGCTTTATAAACGAACGCCATATAAGGTCGCCCTTTCTCCTTGCTTCACAGTTCTGTACTGTTTCATTGTTCGCTTTATTACGATTGATATAGTTATTGTGTAGCTATTTGACACTTACTTTACTGTTCAGGTACCCATTTCCTTTATTTAATCCGTGGCTTGTACGCTATTTTTTGTTCGCTTATTAAGATTTTTATTTTTTTTGATTCCCTTCTTTAGCTGACTGCCTGCTCATATAAGGTGCTCCGCTGGTTTTGTGAAGCAGCCTTTATACAGCTTCTCCGCTGTTTTATAAACGAACACATATAAGGCCATCCTTTTCCTTGCTTCGCCAAGGAAGGCTGCCTTTATTTAATCCACGGGTTCTCCGCTGTTTTATTGTTCGTTTATTACGATTGTTATAGTTCTGTTTGTATATCACGTTGTCAGTTCAGCACTCCGGTTTTAATATGATGAAGCTGTGCGAGCTCACTCTTGAGAATGCAACGTATAGTTGTCCAGGAGAAAAGCAATCTTGCCTCAAATCAATGGCAACCTTTTGTATGGTCTGTCCCTGAGACTTATTACTTGTCATCGCGAAGCAGAGCCTTACTGGAAATTGGAGGCATTTGAATTGAAATGGGAGATCAGAGGGTATAACGGGATGCGAGGAATAAATTGAGTGTGGAGAAACTCTAGAGACAGCGCGGTGTATTAACTTGTGGATTTTTCTGTGAGTATTTGGTGCGGCGTGACGAAGTTGCTTCCAAGACCGCGTTAGCTGTGGAGCTCAACTCGGAGCATATTCTTTTCCTACCTTGTCAATTGTGTAATGCGTTTTTGAAACAGGTTTGATGCATGGAAGTGATCACTTGTACTGCGTTCAGTCAGTTTACATGAGCTGCTCTATTGTGTGATGTTGCAATATCCATGGCTTTATTTAATGTTAGCTAAGACCCGGCACTTAAAAGTTTCTTGCTACAGCAATTTTAACTCCGTTACAAAGTGATCCAAAGTCTCGTTTATACCTCGTGTCTTCTCAATAAACTTGTATCTCGCGAATAAAGTATTCGTCGAAGGCATGACAAACGGCAGCGGGAGCGTGTCTATAAACTTAATTTAAACTTATGGTTTACACCGTGCTTTGTTTCTGAAGTAGCTGCACTTATGAATATGCTTGTATGTGTTTTTTCTTCAGCGCTCTTTGGAGCTCTTCCTTGTTTTCTACGTACTGCGTTCACAGTCAGTTCACGTGATTACGTGGGAGGCGTGATGATGTGACACGCAACTTCGCCCCCCACGGCCATCGAGCTAAAGTCCATTACAGTATATGGATAAAAATAGGTTCCAGTTATGACCATTAAGTGTTGAATTTCGAAATGAAACCTGCCCAACTTTTGCAAGTAAACTGTAAGGAATGAGCCTGCCAAATTTCAGCCTTCTATCTACACGGGAAGTTGGAGAATTAGTGATGAGTGAGTCAGTCAGTGAGTGAGTCAGTGAGTGAGTGAGTCAGTGAGGGCTTTGCCTTTGATTAGTATACAGTGTAGACATATATATATATATATATATATATATATATATATATATATATATATATAGTGTAGTATGTATGTATGTATATATATATATATATATATATATATACTATACTGCTCCAAAATTAAATGAACACTTTTTAATTAGAGTATAGCATCAAGTCAGTGAAACTTATGGGATATTAATCTGGTCAGAGGTTGCAGAGGGGGTTGTTGATCAGTTTTGGCTGCTTTGGTGTTAATAGAATTAACAACAAGTGCACTAGAGGGTCAACAATGAGAAGACACCCAAAATAGAAAAGGTTTAACGGGTGGAGCCACTGAAATTTTTCCCTCATCTTTTCTGACTGTTTTCTCACTAGTTTTGCATTTGGCTATGTTCAGTGTCACTACTGTAACATGAGGCAATACCTTGACCCTACAGAGGTTGCACAGGTAGTCCAAGTTCTCCAGGATAGCATATGAATGAGTGCCATTGCCAGAAGGTTTTCTGTGTCTCCCAGCACAGTCTCAATGGCATAGAGGAGATTCTAGGAGACAGGGAGTTACTCCAGGAGAGCTGGACAGGGCTGTAGATTCCTTAACCTATTAGCAGGTCTGGTATCTGCTCCTTTGGACAAGGAGGAACAGGGTAAGCACTGTCAGAGTCCTACAAAATGACCTCTAGCAAGCCACTGGTGTGAATGTCTCTGACCAAACAGTCAGAAACAGACTTCATAAGGGTGGTTTGAGGGCCCAATGTCCCCTAGTGGACCCTGTGCTCACTGCCCGACACCATGGAGCTCAATTGGCATTTGCCATAGAATGCCAGAATTGGCAGGTCCACCACTTGCACCCTGTGCTTTTCACAGATGAGAGCAGGTTCGCCCTGAGCACATGTGACAGACGTGAAAGGGTCTGGAAAAGCAGTGGAGAACGTCATACTGTCTCTAACATCGTTCAGCATGACCAGTTTGGTGAGGAGGCATATCCATGCAGGGACACACAGACCTCTACAGCACCTTAACTGCCATTAGGAATCGGGATGAAATCCTTGGACACATTGTCAGACCCTATGCTGGTGAAATGGGTCCTGGGTTCCCTGGTGCACAACAATTCCTGGCCTCATGTGGTGAGATTAAGCAGGCAGCCCCTGGAGGATGAAGGAATTGATACCACTGACTGGCCCCCACACTCACCTGACCTAAATCCAGTAGAACACCTCTGGGACATTATGTTTTGGTCCAGGTTGCACCTCAGACTGTCCAGTAGCTCAGTGATGCCCTGGTTCAGATCCTCCAGGACACTATCCATCGTCTCATTAGGAGCATGCCTCGATGTTGTCAGGCATGCATACAAGCATGTGGGGGCCATACAAACTACTGAGTATGATTTTGAGTTGCTGCAATGAAATTTTGGCAAAATGGACTAGCCTGCCACATTATTTTTCACTTTGATTTTCAGGGTGTCTTTAAATACAGCTCTCTGTAGGTTGATAATTTTCATTTCCATCAAACGATGTGGCATCCTTTCATTCTTAACACATTACCCAGTCCATATCAGGATAGATATCCAACATGATTTTTTTTCTCATTCTCATTCTGGTTGATCTTGCAACTTCTCTCATCGTTCTCTCTATAGGTCAGTTGCCTCACCGATTAATTTGCTCGAATCCGAGAGACAGGCTTTGAGCTGAGAGGAGGGGGCAGCGGGGACTCAGGAATAGGGAGCCGGACGGGGCCCTCCTCACTCACATGCCAGCCTCCGTTCGATACCTGTTTGTTCAGCAGACATTATCATCTAGAGACTGTTAACACTAGAATTACCAGAACCTACGAAAAAACACGTAGATACGTCCCACCTTAAATCGCTTCTTAAATCCCTGCACACCTCTCCGCCATTGTCCTTTGTCCTCTAAATGTGCTGATAAACTCAGGCTGCAAGCAGCCGGCTATTCCATCCCCCCACCAACTTAAAACATGCACAAACTTCTCCCAGCTCATTCCTTGATTGATTTTCTGGGAGTGAAGTGGAGTTTTAGAGTGGAAATAATAGATTGTTGTTTGGAACACACGCATTTCATGTCTGTTCCGTTTCTAACAGGGGAAGAAACTCTGAGCATGCTGGGAGAGAGAAGTGCTGGCTAGGAAGATCACGGATTCTCGGCAGCGCTTTGACGAGATGGCAGCTCGTTGGCAAACATTCTAAACAATTAAGACACATTTACGCCAAATTTATTTACTGACAACGCAATTAATCTGGTAAGTATAACTCACTCAACCTCGAGGTAAGTGAAGATAATTTGGAAAGTTTACAAAATTATATTGATCAAGTTTTTGAGTCTGTTGTCATGGGGCCTAAGAAAGCAGCAGCTAACACGGAAACACTTGCTACCAAGAGAAGCCGTCCTCAGGATTCCCCCGAGGCGACCTCATCTCCCCGCAAGGATATATTAGAATTATTAGATTCTATAGATAAAAGGCTTTTGGGATTTGAGGGACGACTCCACCTGCTCGAGGTTCTACACCAGGAGTTCCAGAACCTCCGTCCAATCTCTGGAATTCAGCCAGGATCAGGTGGAGCGGCTTGCTGCTGGCGTGTCTCTGCGGGAGACTGTGTCTTCCCTGATCTCCCAGGACAACAAGACCCTGAAGGAGACGGTTTTGGATCTTCAGGCCCGCAGCATGAGAGACAATCTGGTGTTCGCAGGCCTGCCGGAGCTGACGGGAGGACAACCGGAGAATTGCGAACAAACAATCAAGTATTTTCTCCAGACCCACATGAAGATACCCGAAGAAATGGTAAAAAACATCACCTTTCACCGGGTACATCGCCTTGGAGCCAAGAGAGCAGACAGCAGAAGATCTCGTCCCATCGTGGCCAAATTTGAGCATTTTAAACAAAAGGATTTTGTTAAGAGCCACGGAAAGAGCTCAAAGGGAAAAATTTCAGCGTGAATGATCAATTTCCTAAAGAAATTTTGGATCGCCGCAGAGTTATGTTCCCAATGCGTAAAAAATTCATCCAAGAAGGGAGCCGCACTGTCATTTCTGTGGACAAGCTCTACGTCAACAACAGGCTGTACAAGGAGCGAGGAGTGACAGACTGGCTTTATTAGCCCAACATCAGGTCACAAGTTTATTATTCTTATCGGGATTCACTGGGTATGAGCATGTCAGGATATAAAAAAAAAAAGCTACTATATCCGTGTTTAGATGATGGGATCACCTGTTCTCACACAACCCCACACCTGTAACACCTTTTCTTTTTACTTTTTTTTTTCTTTTCTTAACCTTTATCACACAACTTTCCTACACTGCGTCAGCACACACAACGCATACAAACACTAGATTATAATTATTACATTTTATCATACAACCACAAACACTCTTGGTTCTGTCTGATTATTATTATTATTATTATTATTGTCTGATTATTATCAGCATTAGTATTATTATCAGAATTAGTATTATCATCATTATTATTATTATCATTATCAGCACTATTATTATTATTAGTATTTTTTATTATCATTAGCACTATTATTATCAGCATTATTATTATTATTTATTTTCAGCATTATATTATTATTATCATCAGCATTAATAATATTATTATTGTTATTAGCATTATTATACATATATTTTTATTTACTTATTTATTGCTTTATTTTTATTTATATATATATATTTTTTTTCAGATTAAATTATACATTTATTTACTTAACTAACTCACCTGAAGGCACCATACATTAGCTAATCACACACACAACTATGGGTACACTAAGGTTTGTCAGTTGGAATGTTCATGGAACTGGCTCTAGAGAGAAGAGATTAAAGATTTTTGATCAGCTTAAAAGACTGCAGGCAGATGTTGTCTTATTACAAGAGACTCATAGGTCTGCCACAGTTGCAGATGAACTTAAAACATCTGAGTTTCCCAGACTGTCTCTCTGCCTATAACTCTAGACAAAGAGGTGTAGCTATTTTAATACACAAAAATACAAATTTCAAAGTATTGGACACAGTCTCAGATCCAGATGGTAGATTTATAATACTAAAACTATCTATACAAAATCAAAGCTTATGTATTGTTAGCATATACTGTCCAAACATAGATGACCCGCATTCTTTCATAATTTTTCTCTGTACTCTCCGAACACTTGGACTGTCCACTTATACTTGCGGGAGATTTTAATTTTTGGATGGATCATTCTTCAGACAGGCTCAGTACAGCTGGGACTCAGCGCAGTTGGCATTCCACTAATATAGTCAAACAGTATATGAGTGATTATGGGCTTTGTGATGCATGGCGATCTTTTTATCCCAGCCGTAGAGAGTATACTTTTTTCTCACATGTTCATCACTCTCACTCACGTTTGGACTATTTTCTAGTCAGCAGCTCATTATTGGCTGACATTTCAGACACTGAGATACACCCTATAGTTGTCAGCGATCATGCTCCAGTTTCTTTAACTCTGTTAAATAAGAAAACAATCCCATCAGGTAAAACTGGAGGTTTAATACGTCACTGCTTAAAGATGAAGGTTTTGTGGAATATTATAAAAAAGAGTGGGCTTTATATTTAGAACACAATGACATTCCTGGAACATCAGCATCTGTTCTCTGGGAGGCAGGGAAAGCAGTGATGAGAGGTAAAATAATTTCCTTCTCATCACATAAGAAAAAATAGAAAACAAACGTATTCAGGAATTAGAAGAAATCATTAAGTCTCTAGAGGCATCCCCAGAAGAAGAATTACAAAACAAATTGCGTAAAAGTAAACTAGAACTTAAAGGAATTATTGACAAAAACACAATTTTAGCACAAAGACTACGAATAGAAAACTTTGAACACGGTAATAAATCAGGCAAGTTTTTAGCCAACCAGTTAAAAATAAACAAAGAGAAAACTGCCATATCTGCTGTTAAAGACTCAACTGGGAATATAGTATATGACCCTGAAAGAATAAACAACACTTTCAGAGATTTTTACAAAACCTTGTACTCACCACAGATTAACCCATCAGATAATGAGATCAATGAGTTTCTAGACAGGATAATACTTCCTAAATTATCAGATAGCCAAGCTACAGTCCTGGACTCGCCATTAACATCAGATGAGCTTCAGGAAGCTCTTAACTCCATGCCTAATAGGAAGGCTCCAGGTCCAGATGGGTTTCCAGCAGAGTTCTACAAAGAATTCTGGATCATTCTGGCTCCAACATTCTTCAGAATGATGTGTGAAATACAAGAAAATGGTAGACTACAGCCAAACATGAATTCAGCCAACATTAGTCTCCTGTTAAAACCAGGCAAAGATCCTATATTTCCTACCAGCTATCGCCCAATTTCTCTTATTAATGTTGACCTGAAAATAATTTGTAAAGCCCTTGCAAAAAGATTAGAGAAGGTAACCCCTTTCATAATACATCCAGACCAAACTGGTTTCATTAAGGGGAGACATTCATCCACAAATTCACGTAGATTACTCAACTTAATAGACTTTTCTTATAGCAGAAACATGGAAACCAGTATATTATCTCTCGATGCAGAAAAGGCTTTTGATAGAGTTAACTGGAAGTTCTTATTTGCAACTTTACATAAATTTGGTTTTGGAAACTTCTTCATAAACTGGTTAAAAATTTTATACAGTTCACCAACAGCATGCGTCAGGACAAATGACCAAACATCAGATAGCTTCTGTCTTCAGAGGGGGACCAGGCAGGGATGCCCTCTCTCCCCCTCGCTATTTGCTATCTTTATTGAACCACTAGCAGCAGCAATCAGGCAAACTACAGTTATTAAAGGCATAAAGTGTAAGAACATAGAACATAAAATCAGTCTTTATGCAGATGACGTGTTACTTTATCTTCAGAATTCTCAATCCTCTCTCTCCCAGGCAATTGAACTAATAAACTCCTTTTCAAGAGTTTCAGATTATTCAATAAACTGGTTAAAATCCACAGTTCTTCCAATTAATTTCTCTTTTGTCAATTCCCTTAATACACAATTGGAATCAGGGAATATTACATACCTGGGCATTCATGTGTCTCCCAGGCTGGCAGATCTAACTAAACTAAACTACATCCCACTATTAAAGAAAGTGGAAGATGATCTTGCTAGATGGAAATCCTTACCGATATCACTTATGGGGAGGGTTGCCACAATTAAAATGATGGTTTTACCAAGAATCAATTACTTATTTTCTATGATCCCAAACAAGCCATCATCTGATTGGTTTAGATCCCTGGACTCCTCCATCACTAAATTCCTTTGGAAGGATAAACCTCCACGAATTAGCTTAAAAACACTACAGAAGACCAAAGATAGAGGAGGGTTGGATCTACCCAACTTCTATCATTATTTCTTAACCAACAGGCTCCAATATATACCAAGATGGTTGCAACATAACCCGCTGGATGAGTCCTGGTTAGATGTAGAACAGACACTTTGCAATACTATAGAGCTTTCGGACCTACCGTTTATTAGCTCAAAAATAAGAAAGCATGAAAGCTTTCCTCACTGACAGCATGGTGGGAATATCTGAAAATGACAGAGTCTTCACTAATTCCATGCAGACACACCCATCTGGAATAATCCTGACATATTGCAAAACAATAAAATGATGAACCTCCCATACTGGAAAAGTAAAGGAATTCTATACATGGAACACATAGTTGAAGGATTGGATTTCATTCCATTTAACAGAATAGTCTCCCAATTTGGGATAGACAAGAATAGATTTTAGAATATCTCCAAATTAAATCAGTAGTTAAAGAAAAATTTAAGCTTAAAGTAGAATTACAAACACCATCAAGGGTATTAGACTTCTGTAATCTCAAACACCCCAAATTACTGTCTAAAGTATATAAAACATTGACCAAAATAGATGATACAATAGCAATTCCTATAGGCAAATGGGAGGAGGATCTATTAGTTAGCTTTGATCAGACTTTCTGGTCCCAAACCTGTTTAAAAACTTTTAAAACGATCAGAAACCCCAATTTACAACTAATTCAATACAAAATTCTACACAGAGTACACTATACAGGTCATCGGATGTTCAGGATGGGATTTGTGCCATCTGACACCTGCACACACTGCACAGACAACATTCCTGACAGTTATATCCACGCACTGTGGTCATGTCCACCTGTTCAGGATTCTGGTATAGAGTATGTGAAGACCTGTCAAAGTGTCTGAAATGTGATATCCCAACTTCCCCCTCATTTTGCTTGCTGGGGAACCTAGAGGATGTCCCGATTGAAACAAATTTGGTTCACGTGGTTCTCACTGCCATATGCATCGCTAAGAAAACTATCCTCATAAACTGGAAAAACAAAGATAATCTTTGCATTAACCAGTATAGAAATCTTTTATTGGATCATATTACACTTGAGACAGCCTCTGCCTCCACTTCAAATCAATCTCTCTGGGCTCCTTTGATCGGTTCCATCACATAGCGATGATGGAGGGTCATTGATATGGTCCTGCGGGATGCTGTGGTTGATGTGGTGGAGAGTCTGAGCTTGGAGTATCTGGAGGATCCCTGGGGTGGGTTCACTAGGGGGTCTAGGGCTGGGGGGCTGCTGCCCGACTCTGGTGGTGCTTGGGTTACCTCCGGGGGCGGGCTTCTGGGGGGTGGGTGTGGGCCTTAGGGGGTCTTGGCGGTGGCTGCGGGTCGCTGCCTAGTGGCTGCAATGCCCCTGGGTTGGTCTGGGTGTGGGCCTGGTGGCTTAGGGTTTGGGGGCGGCCGTCCCCGGATGGGGATATGGGTGGGGCCTTGGGGATTGGGTCCTGGCATGTACGCTGCGGGAAGAGGGCGGAACGTGCGGCAGTTCCACCATGGGGAGGGATGTCCGGGAGGGGAGGATCCAGCTTTATCCTGGGTGTCTTATGTCTTACTTAATCTGAATGTTGAGTAAATGTGGGGATGGGAGTAAATATTCTGCTGGGGTGGTGTGGGTTGGTGGCCTCAGACTCCGTGGGGCTCTGTGATGCTGCTGCTTCGGGCCATGGCTAGATAGGCTGGGGCCTCCGTGCCCGGGTGGATTTTGGGAACGGAGGTGCCTATTGGGGCCAGTAGGGGAGCTGGCTCCCTGGAGGGCTCAGGCCCCTCAGCCGTTCCTCCCCATCCTCAGACATTTCCCTCCTCCTGCTCCTTCACATCATCACACAAACATGCACATAGGGCCTTGGGGTGTGGGTAAGTCAGGGGTGCGGTATGGATCCCTTTCCGCAGTCCTGTGGCAGCCTACACCCCAATTTTATTTGCACATTAAACACTTCCACAAAAACATTCCACACAAATGCACACTTAGGGCCTTGGGAGTGGGCACACTCAACGGCATCCGGTGGGGAAATTTCAGCCTCACTCCGAGTGCGGTGTCCACTTCCAATTTTAAACTGCACCTAGTCACGGAGAGTTTTGGGGGAGGTGGGGCTGTGTGTTGGCATCAGCTGGTGTAGGCCACATGGTGCGGCACTGGCACGCCCCAACCACAAAATGCACCTTATCAGCACACACCAACACTACATTAGAGCAGGCGGAGGGAGACTAGAGGTCTTATTACACCTCTGTTCTCAGTTAGCTGCCGGGGCTGGAGGCTAGGAGTGGGAGCTGGCCGTCTGCCTGTGGTCTGGAGTGGTGGGTTGCTTTGCTCTGGGGTGCCTGCTCACTATTACCCCTGCGGAACGGGCTAACTCTGGCGTCCAGGAATGGCTGTACCTCAGGTGCGGCAGCACCGGGACCAGAGTTAGGTATGGGTGTTAGGTTAGGTGTGTGTGGGGAGTGTGAATGGGTGTCTGGCGTACATCCTTGTAAGTCTTGGGTTGTATGTGTATGTGAGAGCATGAGGGAGGGAGTGTATGACTGTGTTTGTGTGTGACTGTATATGTCAGGTGGGGTTTTGGACTCCTCCCCTCTCCTGGGACATCTGGCAATACTACAACATCTTTGCCTACCCTCCCCTGCCTTAAGCATCTGTCTGGTCGCTCCCGGTGGCTGCCTGGTGGGATCTGGTTCCCTGGGCTCTGTTGGATCCTCGGCGGGTGGGTGGCCCTGGGTCCCGGGCTGCTGGGTTCCGGGCCCGGCCGACTGGGGGGCGGCGGCTGGGCGGGCCTGAGGGCTTGCCGTTGATATCTCCGGGACTCTGCCGGCTGCTGGTTGTGACCCCGGGTGATCCTCTGCGCCTCTCGGTGGGGTTGGGGCTTCTCTGGTGGCGGCCTCCCTGGGGTCTCCGCTCTGGGGTGACCTCTGGATCTCTGGGCTTGGAACTCCCTCCATCTTCCACATGTTTTTGGGGGCAGGTCTGTGGCCCTTCACACTCACTATTGGATGCTCCTATAGAGAAAACTTACACATACAAGCGTACGCACACAGGTGCTCACATGGTGATTTCATAAGTATGACTTGGACATCTTCAGCACATGATCTAAGGTTGTGGTGGCCTTAAATGCCTCAGTAATAATTACTGTATGATTGTCAGCAAACATTTTTACTTTTATATATCTTCATGTAGCTGATGCAGCAATGTTTTTGTCTTGTGGTTTTTTTTTCCCCCTCTCTTTCTGCAGGTCTAGAAGCGGATTCTGGTTCATTTATTGTTTATTCTATACGAAAACCCCCCCTTCCCCCTTTACCTCCATCTCTTCCTTCTCTCTTCTTTTCTTTCACTTTTGTCCGTTCGAATCTTAAAACATCTAAAATATTTTTAATAAAGTTTTGGTATCAGTGACGTCAGCAGAAGCTGTAACGCTCCACCTGAGAGAAAAACTGTAAGGCTAGTCGCCAGCATTCAGACATCAATTCTGATTGCTTCACAGCCGAACAGGACACGGTAAAAAAAAATACACTGTCTTCCTTTAGGGACATTGACTTTTTCCACCGTGTGCTTTGTTTCCGCAGTAGCTGCACTTATGAATATGCTTGTATGTATCAGACACTTCATATTTTTTTGATGCCTTCTCAATTGTGTAATTCGTTTTTTGTTCAGCACTTTTGGAACTGTTGCTTTTGTCTGCGTCAGTTCACGTGACGCTGGTGTACATGCATCGAAGGTTCCCAGCTGTGCTGTTGCCATCTTGTGCGATGTCCACGGCTGTATTTAATGTTAGCTAAGACCCGGCACTTAAAAGTTTCTCTCGCAGTTTCACTGAGTTTGTGCCAAACACCACCCTGACCATTTCATCTTCCTCTGCATAAGCACAGTCCTTCACCCGTGAATATTTAGCGGCAGTGTTTCTATTGGATTGCCGCTGACGGACGGCCTTATATGGGCAGGCACTAAATTACAAACACCAGCAGCAACCTGTCTATGAACTTAATTTAGACTGTAGGTTTACACCGTGCTTTGTTTTCAAGTAGCAGCATTCATGAATATGGTTGTATAGGTCAGTCGCTCGCTTCTTATTGTTTCGCTGCCTTCTCAATTATATAATGCATGTTTTCTTCAGTGCTTTTTTGAGCTCTTCCTGGTTTTATACGCATCGTTGATAGTCAGTTCATGTGATTACGTGGGAGGTGTGATAATGTCCACCAAACTCCTCCAACGCCATCCAGCTCAACTCCATTACAGTATATGGAGAAAATATCTTCCAGTTATGACCATTACGCGTAGAATTTTGAAATGAAACCTGCCCAACTTTTGTAAGTAGCTGTAAGGAATGAGCCTGCGAAATTTCAGCCTTCTACCTACACGGAAGTTGGAGAATTAGTGATGAGTCATGAGTGAGTGAGTGAGTGAGTCAGTCAGTGAGGGCTTTGCCTTTATTAGTATAGGTATATACACGTTGTGGTACGTGTGGTAGATGGGGCCTCGCTCCCTTGAACCCTGTCCACGACTCCAGACACCAGATAAAAGTCCTCCAATTGACTTTATTTAATTGCCACAGTGTACCAAAACACCTTCTCCTCCACTATACTCATATAAACTCACAATACACAATCAATAAACAATCCTCTAGGTCCCAGACACGTTGCCACCCTTCCACCCAGCTCAGCTTGCCGTCTGGTAGCTCCCACAGTCCTTTATATCTCTGACCCAGAAGTTTTCTTAATCCCCAGTCCATGTGATTCTCAATCACTTCCGGTCAGGTAAAGTTCTTTTTCAACCCGGAAGCCGTCGCTCTTCCTATGCGAACTTCCGGGTCATAGGCATAAAAGGGAAATCTTCGGTCCTCCCTGCAGCTCCCTCTTGGCCCCATGGCATCCAGCAGGGCTGTGCATAAAAACTCCATTGTCCATGATGCCCTGCTGGTCTTCTGGGGACCTCCATGCTGCAAGGAGGGCTCCACCTGGCGGCTTAGGTATTGGCCGGGCTAAACGGCCGGCCATCCTCCACGATATATATATGTCAAGGGTGCCACTCTCTCAGAGAATCGGGTGCAAACTGGTGAAGCCAAGAAAGGCTTGGACTTGCTGCTTGTTCGACGATGGTGCCATTTCAATATGGCATCTACTTTAGAAACCCCTGTGGCTTCATGGTACCCCTGACCCACCAGGTAGCCAAAATATTGGCTTCATTCAATCCAAAGAAGCATTTCTTGGGATTAATCCGAAGTCCAACCTCACCAAGCATTTGTAATACCACTCGGACCTGATGTAGGTGTTCTTCCTATATGCTGGAATAGGTAACCATCATCCAGGTAGGCTGCAGTTTAGAATTATAAGGGCGGAGCACTTTATCCATCAGGAGCTATAAAGTCGCAGGAGCCCAGTATAACCAATTGGGAAAGGGCACCATACTGCCAGTGACCGCTCTAGGGTGCTGAACACAGTCTTATCATTTTGTGGAGTCCGTTAAAGAACCTACCAGTACTCCATTGTCATGTCAAGAGTGGTCAAATATTTAGCGTGTCCTAGCCTCTTCAGGAAGTCGGCCACTTGAGGCATTGGATAGGGATCAAACTGGGAGACCTGATTAAGTTGATGGAAGTCATTGCAAAGCCTCCAACTTCTGTCACGCCTACTGACCAAGACAATGGGACTGGACCAGGAACTATGACTTTCCTCTATTACTCCTAGTTCCAGCATGCACTTGATCTCAAGCTCCACTTCAGCTCATTTTGCCTCAGGAAGGCGATATGGGTGTTCTCAAACTATAACCCAAGGTTCTGTTCCAATATGGTACCTAATCAGTGAGGTCCTTCCAGGTGTTTCATTCACTACCTCTGGGAGAGACAGGATAACTGCTTCCAGCTCCCATCTTTGTTTGGGACTTAAATCTGCACAGAAGTCAAGGTTATTTTTGTGAGCAAAGCTAACTGGAGGAGAGATCGGAATCCCTGTCCTTCCATGGCTTCAGCAGATTTACATAATAGACCTGCTCACTCGGCCGACGATTGGGTTGTTTCACCAAATAATTAACAAATCCTTTCCTCTCTTTAGTTAATAAGGACCTTGCCTGTGGGCTAGTAATTTAGAGTGGGTGGTAGGAACCAGAATCATGACCTGATCTCCTGGTGGAATTCCCAGAGAGATGTGCCAGGGTTGCTTGCACCTCTCCCTTTTAAATAAGGGATGAATCTTTCCAAATCTGTCACACATTACACAATATATTCTAATATATTGGTAGAGGGAGGAGCCTCTTCTTCCCATCCTTCTTTTAAAATATCCAATATGCCCTGGGGTTGTCATCCATATGATAATTCAAAAGGGGAGAAGCCCATAGAGGCTTGTGGAATTTCCCGATATGCAAATAGGACGGGTAGCTGAGCCCAGTTCCTTCTATCCTCGTTGACCACCTTGCGAAGCATTTGTTTGAAAGTCTGATTAAACCTCTCCCTAGACTGTCAGTTTGAGGATGATACACTGCGGTCTTTTGGTGGTTTATTCTAAGTACCTTGGACGTTTCCCTGAACATCACCAAGGTGAAAGGTGTCCCTTGGTTGGTCAGAACTTCTTTAAGGATGCTGACTCACACAAAGACCCTTTCCAATTCCCGTGAGATGACTTTAGACATGGTTGAGCGCAATGGAACAGCTTTGGGATATATCGGGTGGCAAAACCCAAGAGGACTAAAATATACTTGTGTCCTCTAGCTGACAGTTCTAGGGTCCTATTAAATCGACCTTGATTCTTTCAAATGGGACATTAATCAGGGGAATGGGAACAAGAGGAGAATGGTCTCTCCTAGGAATTTGTCACAATTGACACTCTGGGCAGGATTTTCAAAAGCGACAAACCCTCCTCATTAATTCCCAGCCAATAAAATCGAAACTTAATTCACTCCAAAGTATTCTCGGTGCCCAAATGGCCTCCCAGGAGGTGGGATATGCTAACTCACAGACCGCCATCAGTAAGTCCGTGGAATCAGCAACAACTTCCGAATACCCTCATGTTCTGCTATCCAATATGAAAGTCGTTCTCTAAGACAAAGTGAGGACCTTGTGGCATGGGCTGATGAGTCTGTTGGCCATTGACAAGTACAACGTAGTTTCACAAATTTCAGGAATCGTCATTCCACTGTTCGCTTAAAGCCACTCATTATATTGTAATGAGAAGAGCAGAGCCACCTTTCCAGATAGATGTTTCACCAAAACAACATTGATATCTTCTCCTGCTAATACAGGCATGAGGCGCTTAGATCATCAACCGCTATAATTAGGCCTAAATTTGATTCAGA
>NW_024377859.1:0-7864 GCF_016835505.1 Polypterus senegalus
GCAGACAGACACACTGCTGATGCCCATGCCTAAGAGGTCATCAAAGGCCTCACTGTTGGTTTTTATCAGGACCCTCGCAAGCCCAGACACTCAGACTCCTTGACAAGTCTCTCGAGAGCCTCCATCAGAGCCTCCATTGAGCATCATTGGCAAAGTCAAGATCAGTGATTCTTTCTTCACCAACGTATGCCCCAGAGCCTCTGGACCCCATGACCCTACCAGAATTGAACAGAGTATGGAGCAGAAGACACCCCTGATGAACACCACAATCAACAGGGAATTACGCAAAGGGTCTGTCTCTACTCTGAACAGCACTCCCAGTACCAGTGTACAGGCCGAACCATGATATCCAGCAACCTTGAGGGGATCCCGCGAAGTCTCATGATGTCACATAGGGCGGCTCGATCAACTGAGTCAAACGCTCAATGACAGATAACAAAGGCTGCAAAGAAACTGATATTCGTGTTTGCCCTCCATGAGAACCCTCAGTGCCAGGCTGCAGTTGATAGTACACTTCTTAGGCGAGAAGCCAGACTACGGTCGCTAGTAGGTGAGCAAGTGATGACAGATCATGTTGAGGACAACCCTAGCAAAGACCTTACCCAGCACCGAGGAGAACAGTGTTATCCCCTGTAGTTAGCCCCAATCCAGGCGATCACCCTTCCCTTTCCAGATAGGGATGACAAGCCCCATTTTCCAGTCAGTTTGGATGACACCCGCCTCCCAGATGGAATCAAAATTGCTTGCAATACCAGGAAAGACAGCCTTACCAGCAACCTGAGAAGTTCACCCCGAATACTATACATCCATGTGAATGATGGAAATAAAAATGTAATCTTGCTTAAAATATTACAGAAATGTGAAATCTGGACCTTGATGCCTTTTGGTGATCGGTTCATCTTCTGTTCACTTAACTATTCACACTAACAGACATTTTAAGCAGGGGAGCCCAAACGTTTGCATGCCACTGTATCTCACTTACTGTTTCTCAAAGCCTTGCACCATCACATATGTTGTAGATGTCAGGTGCCCTTTAGATGTTCTGGGCTCACCCTGTGACGTCTCTCAAGTTCACAACTCTTCTGAAAGGCAGTTGAGTCGGGCCGACGCTTGAGGTCCGCGATGGCAGAGGCGTATATCTTCAGTGCCATTCGTAGCCATTAATTGTGAAAAAATATATGAAAGCAGAGGATATTAGAAAGGGGGCAAATACTTTTTCACAGCATGGTGAATGAGTCAGTTTACCTGCCAGGGCTCACATTGTAGAAATATGCAAAGAGTTTGGTACATCTGACTTGTGAGTTGGATAAAAGTGCCAATCCATTGAATAAATGTAAATGTCGATGATTTAATGAGTTCAAGTCTGAGCTCTCAGGATGTCGCTTACTAGTATCAAACGCAAATCCCAAAAGTGACTCACCGTGTGACTTTGAATGAGTGACCTGAAAGGGTTCAGACTGAGGAAGTGGAGGAAGATGTCTACAGAGAGTGGCACGTGTGGCTTGTGGGATTTCTGCTGCCTCGTAGTGAGGAGAGCTAGGTTTGAGTCCAGGGTCCTCTCAGCGTGGAGTTTAGGTGGTCTCCCCATGTCTGAGTGGGTTTCCAACGGGTGCTCCACTTTCGTCCCACAATCCAAAGACACGCAGGATTGGTGAAATGGAAATTCTAAATTGTCCCTATTGTACGGGTGATGTGTGTGTGTGTGTGTACGCCCTGCAATGGACTGGCACCCTGTCCAGAGTTTGTTCCCTGCCATACCCACTATGCTATCTGGGAAAGACTCCATCTGACCCCCTGCGACCCTGTTCAGTAAAAAGTGAGTTAGAGAGTGAGATGTCTACAGTGTGACATTGTTATCACAATGAAAGGCGCTATATAAAATCACAGATTTACAAGTCACATTTCCACCTCGCTGACTCCTTGTGCAACCCTTTATGAGTCCTGCCAAGTGTCACACATCCATACGGCAACTACCTTGAGGTGGTCTTCACTATGGAAGGTGGTCTATAACATCAGTGAGTCAGTCCTAAGAGTCACTTCACCTGCCAGTGCTGGTAGAAAATATCAAAAAACTTCAATTGTATTGGAACAGCAAATTAGGGTTCCACTCAACCTTGAAAGGCGCTATATGAAACCAGAAAGTCACAGATTGAGACACCAATGCTGACTTATTGTTTGACTTTTATCCAGAAGTATCCAGAATGTAAGAATTTAGGAAGATGTGGACAACAAGAATGTCACAGAGCTGCTCTCAGGATTAACACGTGGAGTCATCATGACATTCAGCTTAAGGCAGCGACTGACGTGCAGATGTTGATTACACTTCCTAAAATGTTCACTAATGGTGTAAGCGACATTCACATTTATATTGAAGTGCTTAGCAGACACTTTAGTCCAAAGCAACCTACAAAAGAGGTCATCATAACTGAGGAGACATCACCCTGGGAAGAAATGTGACAGGACAAGAGTAGAAAACTGAACATCACAAGAGAAGAATATGAAACAAAATGCCAGGGAGTTACGATGCCTAGGTGACAAAACCAAACAAAGCCATAATCACTTAGACAGAAACTCACCAGACAAGAGTCTTTAGACGCTTCTTCAACACATCGGAGGAGTCAGCAGTTTGGATGGAGGTGGGCAGTTTGTTTGTTTGAAGAGAGTTGGGATTGGCCATTCGGACCGAGACCAGAGTGTTCGAGAAGGACCAGAGGACCTCACAAGTGTCTTCACAAACGTAGGTGCTAAGCCAGTCACTACTCTTTATACAAACACCAAGGATATGAACTTAATTTGTCACTCTACATCAAGCCAGTGTAGTGAGGTGATGAGAGGAGTGACCTGTGCCCATCTGAGCTGGCTGAACACCAGTGCACGCTGCAGCATTTTCAATCATCTGCAGTGACTTAGTGACACTTGACTGTACTCCCTGCCAGCAGAGAGGTCACAGTAGCCCAGGACGTGACAAGACCAGTGCCTGGACCAGGAGATGTGCTGCATATTGTCACATATGGTCTGATCTTGTAGATGATCTACAGAGTAAATCCGACAGACCATAGTAAGGTGGTACATGAAAGGCAGCTGGTCATTAGTCATGACTCCGAGGTTGTGTACCAAGATGGCACTTGTTTGTTGTGGTGAGCCAAGCTGAGAGGAAACAGACTGAGGAGGTGGCATAACAAGAAAAGCAATCCTTGCAAGGTTCAGCTACAGATGGTGTTCCTCCATCCAGGTTGCAATATCAGAAGACATGCAGGATTCCAGCTTTTACCGTGTGGTCCTCTGGGGTGAACGCACAGCTATATCAATCAATTGTATTGTATTTTAGTCTTGATTATTAAAGCACTGATAGGTAAAACCATAGAACTGGATGACAGGGCCTTGTGAAGAGGGTGTTCAGTGACGAGAGGAGAGAACCCAGCAGTGATCCTTGGGGCTCCCTGCAGCTTGGCTGGTGCCCTCTTGGCATCTCTCCATCTCTCCATGCCTGGACACAGCACAAGAATCTGCCCAGGAGGCAGGAGTCAAACCGTGGCTGATCAGTGTCAGAGGAAGAGCAGAGATCAGGCAGAATGAGCAGAGATGACATTCTACAGCAACAAATGGTAAGCAGAGCCGTCTCGGTGGAATGGCCGACTGATTAGAGTCAAGCAGACTTGGTTGAGAGGGGCTGAGAGAGGCCATATTGAGGACAGGAGTTATTGGGGTCTTTTGAAGAATACAGGAAAAGGGCCTGTGAAAATTCAGAAATTTACAAGTCCCCTGCTGTTTGTTCTCAAAACAACAATTAGAAGAAAAGTTTACGCTAAGGAAAAAAGATCAGGAACTCAACACCAGCATAAGCCGTCACGATAAGGCAACATAACTGAAATCAGAAGTGGAAGTGTTGATCCTGACATGAGTAACAGGTGACATAAAAGCCAGCAAAGTACATTTAAAAATATAACAACATAATAAGATAATGCTAATAAGAGTTATTAAGACATCAAATACTGATCAGAGCAAAGATGGGCAGACAGAGAGAAGATCAGCAAAGCAGTCAGCATCCATTCCTGATGTCCAGTCTGGGGCTAAACCAGGATCAGCTACAGGGGGTCTTTTACAGGCCAAGTGAGAAACCACCAGGGATGAGAAGGATTTAGTGTGATGGAGCAACATGTCTGTCTGTCACCTGGCAATGCATCATCACTGGACTGTCAAGAATGTATTGAGGGTCTGACCATTCAGAAAAGTGACAGTTCTGGACACAAGACCCTCAGCTGTGAGTTCATGAGGGGCCAAAGGGGGGAGAATGGCGACAAGTTTTAGAGCATCAGCCAAGTCATTAATTATCTATCTATCTATCTATCTATCTATCTATCTATCTATCTATCTATCTATCTATCTATCTATCTATCTATCAGTTATATAGTGCCTTCTATCATCTATCTATCTATCTATCTATCTATCTATCTATCTATCTATCTATCTATCTATCTATCATATAGTGCCTTTCACATCTATCTATCTATCTATCTATCTATCTATCTATCTATCTATCTATCTAATCTATCTATCTATCTATCATATAGTGCCTTTCACTCTATCTATTCATCTATCTATCTATCTATCTATCTATCTATCTATCTATCTATCTATCATATAGTGCCTTTCACTCTATCTATCTATCTATCTATCTATCTATCTATCTATCTATCTATCTATCTATCTATCTATCTATCTATCTATGTGACATGTGTATCTCTAAGGCATTTCTTAATTTACAACAGTTTTGAATTTTCAGTAATCGGGAGGATGAATGCCTGCAGGTTTTTTTTTATTTGTTATCCTCATGTGCCGCCTTATAAATTGAGGGTGGCTGCGTGTTGGGTGGCCAGTCTGAGTCTGACACACACACGCTAAGCGAGACGAGTCGAGATGTCTGCCATGCGCCTCCTGCTGCTGTGCGTCAGCCTTCATTTGCCTCTCAGGTGAGATTCCTGCTTATTACTCAGTTTATGCGTCTTCCCCACAGTGGACAGGTTTGGTGACAAATAAATTAAACTGATTAGTAAAAACTGGCTTTAAGAAGGTTTAATGGGAAATAATTCAATTTCTTTCAAGTTTAGTTCTGATTTCTACTTATGTGGGTTTTGTGTGTTCTCTCCCTCTGAGTTTTGTTACTGATGCTCTGTTTTTCTTTAACATGAATGTGTTAAATATGTTTAATTTAGGTAGAGTTGTATTTATAACTGTACACACCCCTAGCAGAACCTGTAAAATGTTAGCCATTTTAGGAAAATACGAGTGGGCAGACAAAGCCCCTTTCTTTATTTAGGAGGAGAGCTCAAAGCTCTGTACCATCAGGTAACAAACAGCACTACCACTGTGCCACTGTGCCACCTGACTTTTACATGACATATTAACAGGTACAAAAGGTGCTATATAATGCAGAGAGTATATAGTTAGATATGAAAGCTTTAATAGGACAGATAGCTATTGAAAGGCACTTAATAACGAACAGATAGATAGCAGGAGGAATGTCAGCCTCTCAGGATCACACAAGGGTTGCTAGAGAGGAGCCCACTGGAAGTTTGTGCCTTCAAAGCCCATCAGTGTAGCCCCTCAGCTCAGAGCAGCACATGCTGTGTATGGGGATGGGACTGATGGATGTATTTTTGTGTAATGTGACGTCTGATTTGATGACAGATTCTTACTATTATGTCCTCCTCAATGTTTATTTCTGAAATGGATGAAGATTGACGTTTTAGATGTTTCAGGGAAGTATTCAATGCGGGTTTCATCCTCTTTTCTTCTACAGCTTTGACAAGCGGGGCAGACATCCCCTCACAGGTAAGGGTCTCCTCATGTTTTCTCCTTCAGGTTTTCTCCGCTACGTCGTGCAGTTGACCTTCTGCTCTCCATTTTTTGTGGGCCCCAAATGTAGGCCCTTGTGAATCTTGACTGCGACTCTTTAAAAACCCTGTGTGTGCCACCGATGGCAGACCTACACCAGCGTCTGCTCATACTGTGTGGTGGCGGTAAGTAACAAGGGCTTGAAACCCAACTGAAAGTTCAGATATTGCGTTTAGACAGATGGCTTTAACCTATGGGGAATCAATGGAGGCACTGAAAAGACTGTTTGGTGATTTTTTTTAGTGTTGTTTTAATGAACTCCCTCTAAAGGCCATTTAAAATTAATGAAACATTTTAATTATATTATGGACCCAGCAGGAGGGACCCACAAAGATCACACAAGGAAGGCCATGATGGGAAGTTGCCAAACAAATCTATGACTTTTAAAGCACTTTTTGATAGTGAAATTTCCCAAATAGTATTTCAAATAAACAATGGAGATGTGTGATTCACAAAGGATCACAGAGGGACTCCATGACTTGGATTGAAAGCTTATTTTTTATATAACACTTTTTACAGTTTAATGCCATGGCAGGAGTGATTAGCACCCTACTTCATCTTCTTCTTCTTTTGGCTGCTCCCGTTAGGTGTTGCCACAACGGATCATCTTGTTCCATATCTTTATGTCCTCATCATCTGCTCTGTCACACACATCACCTGCATGTCCTATCTCCCCCACATCCATAAACCTCCTCTTAGGCCTTCCTCTTCTCCTCTTGCCTAGCTGCTCTATCTTTAGCATCCTTCCCCCCAATATACCCCTCATCTCTCCTCTGCACATGTCCAAATAAAACGCAATCTCTCCTCTCTGACTTTGTCTGTCAACCGTCCCACCTGAGCTGACCCTCTAACGTCCTCATTTCTAATCCCTGTCCATCCTCGTCACCCAATCCCAAATCCCAACATCGTTAACTCTGCCACCCCCGGCCTGTCTCCTGTGCCACCGTCCCCAGCCATATGACATAGCTGGTCTCACTATAATCCTGTAGACCTTCCCTTTCTCTCTTGCTGATATCCGTCTGTCACAAATCCTCCTGACACTCTTCTCCATCCACTCACCCTGCCTGCACTCTCTTCTTCACCTCTTCCCTCCCGTTATTCTGTACCCGTTGATCCCAAGTATTTAAACTCCCCCACCTTCACCAACTCTATCCTTCACCACTCTTCTGATCTCCATCTCATTCCCCACACATGTATTCTGTTGTGGTGGTCCTACTGACCTTCATTCCTCTCCTCTCATCTGTCCACCCCTCAGGGTCTCCTCAACCTGCTCCCCACTCTCACTACACATCCAATGTCATCAACCCAAAAATCACAGTCCATGGGGGCTCCTGTCTAATTTGTCTGTCAATCTGTCCATCCCCCATTACAAATAAAGGGGCTCAGAGGGGATCCCTGATGTAATCCCCATCCGTCCTCCTACTGCGACTCACCACAGTCACACTTCATCGTTTATATCCTGGGACAACTCTTCATCTTTCTCTGCCACTCCACGACTTCCTCATACAATACCACAGCTCCTCTCAGGCACTCTGTCATTTTCTTTCTCCAGGTTTGCAAAGGCCGATCAACTCCTTCTGGCCTTCTCTCTGCTTCTCCATCAACATACTCAGAGAAACATCACATCTGGGTTCTTCTTGGGGAAAGAAACCATCCTGCTCACTATCATCACCTCACTTCTTATGACCTTCCCCTACTCTTTCCCATAACTTCATGCTTGGCTCATCAATTTTATTCCCTGTAGTTACTGCAGTCCTGCATCCCCCTTATCCTTAAATTGGCCCACCAGTCCACTTCTCCTCCACTCTTCATATTCCTCTCTTTCCAACATTCCATTAAACAATCTGGTTAAACGCCTCTTTCTAACCCTCCATGCATCCCAGGTATTTATCTGGACCCAGTTGTCCATTCTTCATCCTCTTCAGCTGTCCTAATTTGTAAAGTGCCTTTTCCCCCAATTTCCCCTTCA
>NW_024377860.1:0-25000 GCF_016835505.1 Polypterus senegalus
CTCCGTATAAGCGTATCCAAAAATATTGCGGACATGCAGACGGAGAATAGGAGACGATTGCCCTCTCTCTCTCTCTGTCTCGAGAGAAAGAGAGAGACGTGTGCGCGAGCGAGAGAGATAAGGAGAGAGAGATGCGCACAAGAGAGAAGAACCATCAGCTCAGTTATGATCACATGACACTCAGCAGACAAAGTGTATCCATACTACTTGTATTGCAAGACATCGCTCGTTTTATCAAGTCAAAATTAATTAAAAAATTTAGCTCGTCTTGCAAAACACTCGTAAACCAAGTTACTTGCAAACCGAGGTTCCACTTGTATATATTATTTATCAGTGTTATTTGTTAGGAAAATTGATTTTTATGTTGATATTTTTGGGGGTGCGGAACGGGTTAACTGGATTTCCATTATTTTCAATGGGGAAGTTTGTTCTAGATATGAGAAATTCGCTATACGAGCTCAGTGCCGGAACGAATTAAACTCGTATGTCAAGGTTGCACTGTATATATATATATATATATATATATATATATATATATATATATATATATATATATATATATATATATATATATATATATATATATATATATATATCCTCCTGCATGGAGTTTGCATGTTCTCCCGTGTCTCGTGGGTTTCCTCAGGGTGCTCGGTTTCCTCCCACAATCCAAAGACATGCAGGTTAGGTGGATTGGCGATTCTAAATTGGCCCTAGTGTGTGCTTGGTGTTTGTGTGTGTCCTGCGGTGGGTTGGCACCCTGCCCAGGATTGGTTCCTGTGTTGGCTGGGTTCGGCTCCAGCAGACCCCCGTGACCCTGTATTTGGATTCAGCGGGTTAGAAAATGGATGGATGGATGGATATATATGGAAGTGAAGGTTTGTGATATGGTTTGCATATTTGTAGTTGGAGATCCACAAAGGGAGAGAATGAATCACATATCATAAAGTAGTTTTTATTTGTGAGCTTTCAACTCCTGCTAGGAGCCGTCATCACTGGCAGGAGCTGAAAGCTTAGGAATAAAAACTACTTTATGATATGTGATTCATTCTCCCTTTGTGGATCTCCAACTACAACATATACATATATATATATATATATATATATATATATATATATATATATATATATATATATATATATATATATATATACACACAAATACTGTATAGAGGCACAGTACTGCAGTGGCAAGCATGACAAAGACTGCCTCACAGCTCCAAACACATGGGTGCATTCACTCTTTTAGTGAAGTCTGCATGTTAACACTGGCTAATTGGCATGTGTGTGAATATTCTGTATTAGTTCCTGCCTCATACTAACTACTGCCAGAATGGTCTCTAGTTCCTAGTGCTGTAACAGATAGACAGGTTCAGAAACTTCATGTATGGATGGATACACATATTCCTGGGTGATTATATATAATAGTTGCAATACCAAGACAATAAATATATATATGTATATGTACATATATACTGTATATACTGTATAACACAAAAATATAACAAAAGACCAAAGAGATCATGAAGCATTGAGGCACCAATTGGTGAACCCAGTATAATAGTTGACAAAATAATAAACACACATTCACAGTAACTGTAAGAATGTCTTTTCAGATGCAAGTCCAAGAGCAAACTGACTCAAGATGTCGGATCTCCCAGTTTTAGGTCCCACTGTCAGGAAGAGGCAAGTCCGGGTGGATGGACATTGGAAGTGACATCAGTGGTGGTAAAGCCATCAATCTTCTTGTCTGCAGATGTAGTAAGAGAAAATGCATTAGCACACAGCGCCAACCCCTGGAGCGGCGGGTAATTACCAGATGCGTGTGAAAAAAAAAAAATATATATATATCCTAATATGGCAATAGGCAACATAACTCTGCATATTTTGTGAAATTAGCATTCAAATTCATTTGAACATCATGAATAAAACACAGACAGAAAGAATAAAATTGAGTTTGCCACTCTCAATTTATTTTGAACTTTGCAAAATTAAATCAAATTAAGTTGATTCCAGTTTTGTCCAGATTGACTGCTCCAGTAGTCTTTGTCACTGTTAAGAGCCGTTTTTTAAAGAGTTATTCAATTTCAAAGTTATTTTTCATTGGCATGGATCAGTACTTAAAAAAAATAAAACATCATATAGTGGGACATTCTCTGCCATAATTGATCAAACACTAGTGGCAGTATTTGCTTATTTCTAAGTCTGTACTTATATATAAAATAAAAAACAGAATTTACAAAAAGTAAGAGTTTAATACAAAGTGCTCTGTTTCAATATAATATGGAATTTTTGTTGAATCTTCAGATATTTCATAATTCAAAGGTGTATGAATATAAATCTCTTAAAACTATAGCCACTGTCTAGTTTCATTCCCACTCAAAAGTGAAATGAGGCCTGCTTTTAAATAATGTTTGTTTTTTCTGTTCTTTTCTTTTCTTTTAAATGTATATTATTGGCGGGATGCATGTGAAGTATGAGCTAAAGTTCAGACTCTGTGTCAGTGTACGTTTTCTTCCATCACAACAACAAACTGGATTTGCTACTGCATGAGAGGAAATTCTTTGCAATGTCAAGCAGTAATGCGTAGCCTGCCTCTTAAGTGACTGTTATTACTGTCATTAAGGTAATATTTAGTAACCGTAGGGTTTGAAAACGTCAAGCATACTCTTATAATGGAGACGTGTTTATCCAGTATAGCTTTGTCCATACTTCTCCTTGAATTTCTAAAACAACTCAAGCCAGTGGGCACAGATTTTAACCTGAAAATTAGCTGTTTAACTTTTCCCTATATAAAAACATGAATTTAAACACCTGTTGTACAGTGTATGCTTAAAATACTTGTGCAGGAATGGAATTTAATAGTGTTCATTTAAAGAGATTATTTTGTCTGTTTTTTCACATATGCAACACTAACCATTCTAAACCAAACACGGTTTTGTCAGTTTTGCCCACGATTCTCCTCTAGAGTTATTAGGGTCTTTTGTCTTTTATGGGAGTAAATTTCGAAATATCAAGCTCTCTGTTGGTCTTCCTTTGTTTTAAAGACTTGTAGTATCCTAGAGATCCGGTGTTTATTTAAAGAAACCATTCTGCCCTAAGTAATGCAAACAGTGTATAGCAACCCGAATTTCTGTGCATCAGATAAAATACTCCGTTATCAGCACTCAGGGGTCTTTCAAGGGTGGTTTGATACTGCTTATGAACTATTGTTTTCTGACATTATTGTTTAAATTATGAGATACAAACTTAAGGATCAAGGGTTAAAATATGGTGGCACTGGGTCACTGTCATTATAACTCAAAATTCAAAATTTATTAAACAAAGAAATGTCATTTTTGTATTGATTTATACAGATTTGAAAAATAAAGCACATGATGGAAAATGTTTTGTTTTGTTTTTAATAAAAATTGCATGTAACAGGAGAGAGCGCCCTAACCCCGTCCCTTTTTTCATGCTAGTGATTTCTTTCTAATCTGCTCCTCAGTATTTCTCTCATTTCCTAATGTCTCCAGTTCATATGCTTACCTGCTGTGCATGAAAAGTATTTGGTAATTTTAAAGACTTGTCACTTGACTCCATCCAGTATTCCTCCACATTTCTAACTTATTGAAGCTGTTTTTTCTTCATATTTCAATGCCTATGGCTGTTCACCATACAGTGGTACACTCCACAGTACTTTAATAATTGTCCTCAGCTGTCTCTTGTTTAATACCTGTTGGCCATTGTGAGTCTGGTCTTAGACTTTTCTACACAAATCATAAATTGATTCTCTTAAACTTCCATTTATTCATTACCCTTTTGCCCAATTCAAGGTTCAAGGTGGACGGAGCCTATCATGATGTAGACAACCTTACCTGATCAGTTTATGTTAAATTTCAGCTCACCTGGTTTTGCTACAGTCTCCTTACCAATGATGGAATAGGAGCGTGGACCATCAAATTGACTCCAAATTATTGCTTCAATTTAGTTATAAGCATTAGTTGTAAGCTAATGTAATATCTGAGTTAGCTTGACTTACGATCATTTGCAGAGTGGTGGCTCTGAGGCTAAATATCTGTGCTGGTATCCAAAAGGTTGCTGGGTTCAAATCCTGTTACTGCCAAAGGGGATCCTTCTCTGCTGGCCCTTTAAGTAAGGCCCTTAACCTGCAATTACTCCGGGGCGCTGTACAATGGACGACCCTGGTCTCCGACCCAAGGGGTATGCGATAAAAAACAAATTCTTAATACAAGAAATTGTATAAGGTGAATAAATAACAAATTTAGGTTATATACTCCTAGGAAGCAATACAGCTTGAGTTAATACTTGCCGTTTTATACATAACTGGAGAGGTTAAGTGCTGTGCAGATTAGCGCGTGCTTTATAAAAAGCCTAATGGGTTAAGTAGCTCTCTTAGAATATGTTACATAAATAACATTTCATATGCAACCTCACAGGCTAAGCG
Organism: Polypterus senegalus; assembly: GCF_016835505.1. Lineage (NCBI taxonomy): Eukaryota > Metazoa > Chordata > Cladistia > Polypteriformes > Polypteridae > Polypterus > Polypterus senegalus. Next base: position 4,448 of record NW_024377860.1, read on the forward strand.
CTATTTTTATAGTGTGTGTTTCAGAATCAAACCTTGATGGCTAGGCAGCTTAACTTATCGTGTGTTACATTTAATTCAAAACCTAACTATTAAAGAATAATCACTAGAAAAGATACATTTAGACTGCAAACCTCTGAGGCTGAGTTCGAGAATGTGTCAGCAAAAAGGATTATACCTTTTCAGTATCTATATATATATACAGTAATCCCTCGCTATATTGCGCTTCAACTTTCGCGGATTCACTCTATCGCGGATTTTAAATGTAAGCATAACTAAATATAGATCACGGATTTTTCGCTGGTTCGCGGATTTCTGCGGACAATGGGTCTTTTAATTTCTGGTACATGCTTCCTCAGTTTTTTTTCCCAGTTGATTTCATACAAGGGACGCTATTGGCGGATGGCTTAGAAGCTACCCAATCAGAGCATGTATTACATATTAACTAAAACTCCTCAATGATATAAGATATGCTTCCCGCTCGGTGCTTGATTGTTTGCTTTTCTCTGTCTCTCTCACTCTGTCTGCCTGACGGAGGAGATGTGAGCAGAGGGGCTGTTTGCACAGAGGCTGTTTGCTTAGAAGATACGGACGCTCCTCTAAATACTGCCGCTTTATCGCGGTGCTTCGGCATACTTAAAAACCCAAAAGCACGTATTGATTTTTTGATTGTTTGCTTTAATCTCGCGCTCTCTCTCTTTCTCTCTCTGTCTGACGTTCTCTGCGCCTGACGGAGGGGGTGTGAGCAGAGTGGCTGTTTGCACAGAGGCTGTTTGCTTAGAATATACTGACGCTCCTCTAAAAAATGCCACTTTATCGCTGTGCTTCGGCATACTTTAAAGCACAAAAGCATTGATTTTTTGATTGTTTGATTTTCTTAGCGAGCGCTCTCTCTCTCTGAAATTCTCTGCTCCTGATGTGCGCACTCCTTTGAAAAGAAGATATATTTGCATTCTTTTAATTGTGAGAAAGAACTGTCATCTCTGTCTTGTCATGGAGCACAGTTTAAACTTTTGAATAAAGTGTGTTATTTCATGTTTATAGGGCTCTAATAATGGTAACAGTGTGGGAGAGTTTATAAGGGCTTAAAATATATAAAAATAACCATACAAACATATGGTTTCTACTTCGCGGATTTTCATCTATCGTGGGGGGTTCTGGAACGCAACCCCCGCAATCGAGGAGGGATTACTGTAATTCACTAAGGGCACGCAAGACACTGAGCGCAAGCAAGTGAGGGCACGCAAGACAGTGAGCGCAAGCAAGACAGAGCCCCGCCCGCCAACTCTAACCCTCCTACCGCATCATGGGATACGCACGACAGAGCCACGCACGCCAACTGTAACCATCCTCCCGAGTCCAGAGTCGTTCTCGAGGCACGCAACAACTCACCAAACACAGCCTCAGTCGCTTTCGTCTGTGCAAAAGTCCACATGCACCTCTGAGCCACGTTGACTGTAGACCGTACGCAAGATAGAGAGTTACGATCGCCAACTCACAGAGCCCCGCCTGCCAACTCTAACTAAAGGCAAGCAAGACAGAGAGCCACGCCCACCAACTCACAGAGCCCCGACCACCAACTCTAAGACCATGGGATACGCACGCATTTAGTGTATAAATGGATATAAATAATTGCATGTAAACGATTCGTCAAAATCTGTTGTATGTAAACGATACTGTTTAAAACGTTATTGTTTTTTCATCAGAAAACCCGGTTTCCACGTCTACCTGTATTAGTTTAAATGGCACTTTTACCACTCAAAATGGGCCGGATGTGCTGACTTATCGTGTCGACTGGGCAACACAGTGAATGCGGCGTCTATCTATATATGTCTATGTTTTCCGTAGCCTGCTACAGGAAGGTACTCTCTCGACCACTGGCATTGGTTTCGCTCCTTGCTATTTTCATTAGGTGGTTTCCTAAGCCTTTGTTATACTGAATTCCTTTCTCACCGTCTTCCGTTTTTATTCTTACACCGCCGTACACTACGGCGGGCTTCAGTTAGTTAATTATAATGACAGTAGGAAAATAAACAGTACAATAATCGACACTTTATTAATAGAAAGATAGGAGAAGTTAGGAGCACACGCTGATACAGCGCATTGCCGCACCCATCACATGACAAACCAACTCAGGATCCCAGATTAGGACCCGAATGCAGCCACGCAACGGGTGACACCTCGGCACCACACTAGTTCAGATGGAATGGAACAGTGTGAGGTTTTTTTGTTTTATGGTCGCTGGAGTCCCAATTCTCCTACCAACCCCCAGGATTTCTCTGCAGGTTGGACGGCCTACATGCAGGGTTGGATGCAGATTAACATCATACCCAGGACGGGTATTTATTAATAGCAATCTCAAAATTATATATAGTAACAAAAAGAGTAACTATAAAAACTGCAACATAAAGAATATTTCAAATGTAATGTAATGTACAGAATTATTTATGTTCCTTTTGTGCGATCAAACTTATCCTTTTTAGACACTGAGGTGCTAAAGTGAGTCAGAAAACAAAGCTCATCTAAAAGGGACAATGGGTGGTTATAATATCTTCAAGAGTTTACACCAGCTCCATTCACTCTTCAGAAATACAAAGACAGGCGAAATAGCCAGAAAGTTCAAATACAATAAAACTCACAGCTTTACCCCTGTTAAAGCATATTTGGGGGCTGCTTCATTAACATCCACAATTATTGAGAGATTTTTAAATATTGTTTTGATAGAAACAAACGTTTTTGAAAATAACAATTAAAATATTACATTAGTATTAAATTAAGACCAGACATACATTTGAAAATATTACACATGCCATAGAAATTCCTTAATTAATTCCAATCATCTATGAAGACATAAAACTGGTTGACTATCCATTTGGAGGAGTGGCGGAAGATTGTCAACAGCTGTGTTTGTGTGAAGAAGGGTTCATCTTTTTTGGCAGTGAAACAGTTCTTATAAAGTAAAAGAAGCTTTTTCTTTCCTGGAGGCAAAAAGCAGTTTATTGCTGATGTAGACGTAATTTCCTCATGCTACATGCTCCAATTCCCTACACTGGCCGCAAGCCAATCCAGTACTGGCCATCATAAGGCACGCTCAAGCACACACCGATGATCACTCATATACCGAGTCTCTGAAATGACAAAACCCATGGAAAAAAACTGCTTCACCTGCTTGACCATCTCCTTGGGTCTTGTGGTGTTTATTTCATTCTTTGAGCTCTCATGACCTGCAGAAAATACTATTGTAGCTTAAACTTTTAGTATTTTGATCTATAAACTGTAATATCCTACAGGAAAATCTATACTATTCTAATCTATAACTATTTTACATGTATACATCTATTTTGCATTAAGGAATACTGTTTGAACACAAATGTCACATTTATGGTCCTAGGGAAGCTCTGACATAACAAATGAGCAATAAGGCATTGAGGAACAACCAAGTACAAGAAACTGTAATAATAGGAAAAAAAGTTAAATGAAAAGAATAAATTAGAATGCAAGTTCATCAGCTCTTCCCAATTTGTCATATTCTATTATGGAAAATAGGAGGCCTGAAAGAAAAACAGACACTTATGATTTACTTCAGACATGAAAGAAAATGTGGCAAATCAAATCTTCTTTTCCACAAAGGGCATTTTTAACAGCATGCAACATACAGGGCAAAGAGTATAAATCCCATTTATTTATTCAAATTTTTTTTATCTGAATGCATTTCACCAGAGTAGACATCTTGGTCTCTTTATATACAATATATTATGTTTCTGTTTTGTTGCCATCAGCATTTTTTTCTATTGTCAGGTATTTTCAAGGCTCAGTCTGCCGTTAAACATTCCGAGATATGCATAAATGAAATTTTTGAAAATTGGAAAAAAAAATAAAAAATAGACACTAATCCCAAAAGTAGAAAAAAAATTGCAAGCAGTCTGTGCATTTTGTAAAGAGCTGCTTTAATCCCCTGTGGTGGCAACATAATTCTGGACACAACATGTTACAGCATTTAAACCCAGATTACCTTTTTCAAATGGAAATGACAGCTGCAGTCGAGCAAGGATCCCAGTGAAACAAAGGTCAATGTGCTCCAATTTTATACAGAGCCAGGCATGCAAAAACAGGAATAAATGCATGTCCCTTATGCCTTTTCTTTAGAGGACACACAAAACTGATTTAGTTTGCAATCTTCAGAAATTTTTGTAGCTATTATGAATATGTATTGTGGGAGACGGCCGGCAGTTCAGCCTGGCCGGGATGTCCCTAAAATGGAAGGATGGGGGAAGACAGCTACTTGTCGACACTGCCTCCCTCAAAACGCTAGATGGCAGCTCCCTTGGAGTGTAGCGGTGCCCTGGATTCCTGCAGGGCATCCTGGGACTTGGAGTTCAGTTTCTCAGCCTTGTTGGGTGGCGTGAGTGACGCCAGAAGGAGCTGTCGAAGGACCTGTGGAGTCATGCTTTCCCTATAGCCCGGAAGTACTAGTGGATCATGAGAATGGAAGCCTTGAAGTGCTTCCAGGCTGATTATAAGAACTTGAATTCTTCAGCTGACTTGGAAGTGCTGACAAGTCACGTGGGACGACAAACGGAAGCACTTCCATTTCAAGGACTATTTAAAGGACTGCTGGGAACCCAGCAGGCGAGCCAGAGTCAGGTGGAGGTGGACAAAGCTTTCTGGGAGGTGTGGTGGAGAAGATAGAGAGAAAGATTTGTGTTATTATTGTGCTTGGTGTTTCACTCGCCTGTGATATTGTGGCTGTGGTGCTTTGGGCACTATTTATAGAAGAGAAACGATTAAAATGCATCTATTGCTTTTACTTTGTGTCTGGAGCATCTGCCTGTTGGGGTTAAAGGGGCAACAGGGACCCCTAGCGTCTTTACAGTATCTATTTCTATTAACAATGTATCTGTAGAACATTGTATGTATGCATTCATTCTATAGCACGGGCTTCATTTGCAGGACATATGCAGGGAGAGTATGTACATACTTTTAATTCTTTTAGAATGAATATTGCACTTCTCCTTATAAATGGATACAGTCATACTGTTCCTCCACTCCTCTGGTATTCTATCCTACTTATAGATCTTTGGCATTAGATCCCACAACACATCTACTCCCTCTTCTCCTAAACTCTTCCACACTTCTGCTGGTATTTCATCCGGTTCTGTTGCCTTTCCATTTTTCCCCCTTTTCAGTACCTCCATTACTTATTCTTCGTACTAGCCCTTCATTTGGGACTCCATCCCTCAAAAACCAACCTTGGATTTTTTTCGTTCAAGAGCTCTTCCATCAATTCCATCAATTCTTGACCCTATCATCTTAAGGAAAATTTTACTGTTCAAAGGTTGACCTTTGATGGCTCATAAGACCTGAAAGAAATTCTCATTTATGTTTCATTTAAGAATCAGCTTTGTCACTGATGTTTCTCCTAAAAGCCCTTGGGAAGAATAACTTTAGGCAAAAAGGAGACATGCGATACACCTGAGATAGAGTCAAAATTGAGAAGTTGGTTTGAAGAGCAAGTATATTTTGTTATGTGTCTTTCTAATTTTGTTTTAATCTCTTTCAAAACTTCATATTTTTTTAATTATTGGACTGATGCCTTCATCGAAGGAACATTTGAGATATGTTTGGGTACATTTGTTTTGCTTTGCCAGTTTTTGTTTTACCGACAGATGAAGTTACTTGCTAATAGTCACACAATGTCAGTTGCAGGATTTAAACCCACAACCTCAGGATTTGAAGTCTAAAGTCTTAACCATTATGCCACATTACGCAGTATAATCTGGTTGGAATGCAGCAATATAAATGAAGGGAACTGTATTATTCAGAAACAAGGACTATAGCTTTTTAATCACAGTAAGGTGTTTTATTACTGCAGACAACTGTCCATACATTTTGTCATAAATTACTGTGCACATAATGCAGATACTTCAAATTGCAAAAAATGTTAAGACACTATTTGGAAAATCCAAAGTCCATTGTATGACTTTGCTGATGTCTCTGATGAAATTCAGGAGACATTTGTCAGAGTAGCAGTGGACTTTTCTATTTCCATTTGATTACTTTCTGATCTCATTGTTGTCTAGGAGATCTCTTTTTTGATTTTTCATTCCTATGGGATACTCGCTCAGGACCACACCTTGCTCATCCTTCATCTGCTTTATCTGACTAAGATCCTTCCCAGCCTTGTACCTAGCATTCACTATTCTAGAAATCCTCCCCTCTCTCCTTTTTGTCTCCAATGTTTCATACGCCTCCTCCAAAGTTTGTGCCTTGGCTCTTGCCACTGCCCTCTTCGCCTCCTTTTTTGTCTAACTATGCTCTTTTCTATCTTCTTCTCTCACTGATTGGTACCATAAAGAAGGGAGATATTGAGAATCGTGGAAACTACAGAGAGATAAAAATGAAGTCACACCCAATGAAAGTTTGGAAAAGGATTATAGAGAGAAGACTTAGGGAAGAGACCACCGTCCCTAGGGAAGGAGCACGAATAAATGATGCAATCTTTGAATCTCATCGAGAGCAGAAAAGTACATGCAGTGTTAATTGATTTGGAGGAGACTTATGTTGCAAGTCCACGTCATGAGATCTGGAGGTGCATGAGAGAAAAAGTACCACCAGAGAAGTATGTGAGGATTGACCAGGATATGTATGAGGGAGTGAGGACTCAGGTTGAAGGCAGTGTTGGAGCAACAGGCAAGATCCCAGTTACATCAGGTCTTCACCAGGGTTTGTGAAGGTGTGGGTTGGCTCCATACTCCTTGTACTTTCAGAGAGCCTCTTGACCCAGCCAAATACCCATCCAAGGGATTGGTAGAAAAGTGATTTAGTGCTTTTATTTAAAATCATTTAAAAAAAAAAACCCAAACAGCACAGTGCACCAACTCTTCAATAAATAAATAAGCCATTAAAACTGTGAAGGTGAAGGTTAAAAGCAGTAATGCATATATTCTATTAAAAACAACAAGGTTACAACAAATCAGAGAGACAGTTCCTTTAAAAAAGTCATTAGCCCCAATGCTGCCTTCTCAATGACAACTTCTCCTCAGCTTATCCCATACGTGATCAGGCAATTGAGGAGATACCCAACTGACAGGTGTAGTTAACCATTATATCCAGGCTTGGATCCCCATTGCCAGGCCTCGGCAACCATGGGGAGCTATGCCATGCTGCATATATCTCCTGCCATCTGTCCCTTGGTGACTGCAGGAAACACAGCATTTTGGGTCGCACCACCACCCTGGCGATCACTCACTAGACGCAGGCTCCAGCAGCCCTGAAGCTCACTCCTGACCACCTGCCTCTGACAACTTTGCTGCATAGGAAGGTCTCACTCTCTCGCTTTCTCGCTCTCTCTCTCCTGCCTGACTGGTCTATTTAATTCTCCCCTCCTTCCCTCCTTCCCTCCTTCCCTCCTTCCACACAGGCTCTGTTTCAACTATCCTCTCTAATTGTGTGCAGGTGTAACAAGCCCACACCGCACGTATATGTGGCATGATCGGCCCAGTACCCCAATTAGCCACTAAGCGTAGTGTGCCTGTACACACCCACACCCGATTGGAGTCCCACACACAAGTATTTATGATTATTTATTTAAAACTGCTTAACGCCACAGACCGACTTTCACCAAAATCTTCTTTAAGTCCTTTACCTCTTTCATCTGGTTATGGATGTGTTGAATCAGGGCTAAAAGGCTCATAACCCTGGTGCATGCTTTCTGCTGATTACGTTGTGTTGAGCACCAACAAAAAAGAGGAAGTGGAGAAGAAGTTGGAAGAATGGAGAATGCCTTTGGAAGATAGAGGATTGAAGATGAATAAGAAGAAGAGAGAATATGAGAGTTTTAACGATGATCAGGTTTCAGAAGTTAGCCTGCACGGAGAACACCTGAAAAGAGTGAATAAATTTAAAGATCATATTAAAATACAATTTAAATGTTAAGCATACAGTTTAAAGAGCACTGGATTCCCATTGTTTATTGTAAGAGACTTGTAATGCGCTGCCATTTCATCCATCGTTTCCTCCGGCCCTGTTCCCAGTGCTGTAAACCTGTAACAGAACAGTTGACTGAAACATCAACATATTAATACAGTGTGAGCGATTTAAGCATCAACATTTTAAAGTAAGCTCATTTACAAATACTTGTAAATTAAAAAGGAACTGGTGCCTTATCTAGCATTGGCATTATAGTGTTACAGATATCCAGTTGCTGTATGTGTGACAGATACAGTGAAGTTTCTAAATCATCCCCCACCCCAGATTCACAGTAATATACTGTTGTAGAAAAACCCAAATTCATGTTGCAAGGTAAATTGGCTCCATTTTTTTATTTTTACATTTAACTTTTTGTTTTGTTCCCAACATCTCTCTCTTTTTGTTTTGTTTGCCATCAGTCTCTCATTGTCTCCAGGGATCCAGGATGTTCACCACAGCATGATATTCAAAGGTATAGTCACATGATGTGGCGGGTGGTGGATGGGTGGAGTTACTTCTTTGTGGTCATGTTGTCTTTATGGCCTACTAAAATAAATATCTCAAAGCTTAGACTGTATAGATTGTCAAACATTCTGATCTCCCTAGATTAGTCAAACTCTCGAATTTTAGCATTAAAATACTTGGATATTTAAATATGTTTTCCACCAGTACCTGTGGAAGTTGTGCCCTCTTTTCTTTGTATTTATATCAATCCTTGATTCCCTTGCTCCAGCTAGGGATATGATGAAATAGGCAGCCATTAGTGATGAGCAGAACAATATAAGTGAAACTGAATTTGTAGCCAAACTGAGTATTTTGTTTAGCAAAACATATCTCAGGCCAAATTGTATTTCACTGCTAGAAAAATTAGTTACTTTCTCAAAAAAAGAAGTTTAGTCCTATCTGGAAGCATTCACATGCTTGAATTCTGAATGCATTTTCTTGACATTTTCTATTTAAATAAAGCTCTCTAGTGTAGGCATTTTGTTGGGCTGCCAGACATGTTCTGATAAAGACACAGTACTGAAGGAGTCCAGTTTTCATGTCAGGTCACTGGATAGAGTCCATGTCTTACAAACATATTGCAAAACTGGAAGCACCAGGAATCTAAAGACGTTTGTTCTTTTGCAAAGATATCGGGAGCACCACACACCTCATGAACCCTCATGCTCTCCGAATCCATCTACTAACATAATAGGAAGAGTCACAGAGATATGAATGTCACTGCCGATGTAAGCAATGCGGTCGACACTCTCTCTGCAAACAAACATCCTGCTGATGGCGGTGCTCAAAAGGTCATTAAAGGCCAGGCCAGGCATTGTTTTGGTATGTGTTACACTGTATTAATCCCCAAGGGAAAACTATTTTTTCAAATGACCTTTGGAGGTCAAAGCACAGGAACAGCCATTGTACAGCAACCCTAGAGCAATTTTCAGGTTAAGGGCCTTGCCCAATTGCCCAACAGAGTAGAATCCTTTCAGCAAGTAGCAGGATTTCAACTGGCAACCCTCCAGATATTAATGCAGATCCTTTACCATCAGAGCAACCACTCCGCATTTAAAAGATATCAAAGAGAAAGTTAGAAGAAAAGAGTAAAAAATAAGATTAGGCAATAATGTTAAAGAGTAAGTAACAAAACAAAAACCAAATAATCTATACAATCTTAAAAAACAGATAAATAACAAAGAAGAGTTGTGTCCTTATATAAAATGTCATGATGTAAGTCTCTAAAGATGAATCTGTTGATAAGGCCAGATGGCCAGGAGGACAGAAAACACAACAAAAATCCAGTTAAACCAGAGAAAAACATAAAATCTGCAAGAGATTCAAGGCCAAAAGGCCACCCAGCCTCCAATTGGCATTCTACATAACATAAATGTTATTGATTCTTTCCTCTTTGTTCCAGGCTTCATATAAGGAAATCAGATGAAGTCGGTCTCATGAACACCTGAGGCACCCAGTTTCTTTCCTGCATCACAGACGGCTCCATGGTGCCTTGATCAAGTAGTGATGGTGCAAATTGCCACCACAGAAGAACCGAAAAAGACAGCAAAGAAAAGTACAGATTGTTAAAGTCTGTAAAGCCCTAACGAATATGATAATTATATGCTTATATAGTCTATTAGGAGTACAACTAAAATGTAGGCACAAAAAAGTCAAAATAAAATAATGGTTATTAGCCATATTAGCCTGGCGAATTTCTATTGGTAAAATATTCCAGATTTTAGGTGCATAATAGCAAAAGGCCGCCTCACCACTTCTTTTCCAGCTTGGCTCTTGGAATTATAAACATTAGAAGATCTAAGGTTACAACTTGGAATGTAGGGGGACAGGCATTCCAAAATATTGGAAAGGGAAAGATTACTAAAGGCTTTAAGGAATCAAGAAACAGAAAACAGAATTTACTGTTGTGCAACAGGTTACATGCATTATACAGCTTCAGAAAAGATCACAGGTAAACACATAAGTGTGAATAAGGCTTTCAGAAGCAGTATTCCTTCCCATACAAATGAAAATTGAAAAAATAGATTTCCTTAATGTCTTGTTTGTCTTAGACAACAATGAGTATAGATAGAAATAAAATGAAAACATTTTCTTTTGTCTCATGTTTCTTAAGTTTTTTCTCCCGAGAAAAATACCCTGTTATTCTCCTAAGTGTCTCCTCCTGAGTTTCAGCAGAGATCTCAGAAAAGTTACATAGGGGCTCAGATTTTCCAAGTAGTGTCTTGATGTTTTTTTGCACTGTATTTGCATTGTGTGCACAGTAATATATGGTGAAATGTATGAACAGTTCTTTGTGATGTCACAAAAGAATGGAGGCTGAGACTCAAAAAGAGTTGGGGAATGGTCACCTTATAATATTCAGTGGATTGCTGGAAAGATATGTGCAAAAAAAGTAGTCAAAACATTCAAAACAGTTGACAAATGATATAGAACAATAGCTTCTTTTAATATGAAGGCGACAGAAGGAAGTGGTAGTGGAAGAAGAAATGATATCATCCGGGTTTGATGGAAATTATGTCATCAGAGTGGGACCATAAGTGTTGTTGTAGTGGGTGGATGGAAGTAACATCATCAGAAATGGACCAGAAGTGACTTCATCTTTGGGAGTCGGAAGTGATGTTTTCAAGGTTGTGTCTGGATTAACGTCATCATGAGGAGCAGGAAATGATGGAGGTAAGTGAGAAAAAAAATGGGATCGTTATTCTTCTGCGGGTCTGTTGAAAGAAGAAGAGAGACATTAGTGCTCTGTTCTAACCTTTTATCTCACAATATTTCACTCACCTCTGGACCTCTTGGCTGCTTCCTAATTGTAAATGTGTGACACTATTCCCCCCTAGCCCAGATCCATCAGTCTGAATCGCAAGGTCGTAAACCTGGGAGAGAGCATCGGCATTAGCCTGGAGAGGACCTCTGCGATAAATGACTTTGATTCTGTAGGGTTGAATGTCTAAAAACTACCTGGTGACACGAGGGTTTGACTCCTTATGGCCGGCCATCCACTGTAGAGCAGCATGATCCGTAACAAGGGTAAATTCTCATCCCAGCCGGTAGTACCTCAACTGAGTTACAGCCCATTTAATCGCCAAGGCCTCTCATTCCATCGCTGCATACCTGAGCTCCCTGTCTAGCAGTTTCTGGATCAGATACATCACGGGGTGTTCAACACCATTGACACTTTGGCTCAACACGGCCCCAAAGGAATTTGCCAGTACCACTTATTCATGTCAAATGTAGTTAGGTATTGAGCAATACCTAGCCTTTCAAGGAAATTATCAACTCAACTTGATTTAGATGTCGGAAGTCGTTACAGAACCTCCATGTCCCATCAAGTTTTGGGACCAGGACACTAGGACTGGATCAGGGGCTGTGGCTTTCTTCAATCACACCCAAGTCCAGCATACACCTGATTTCCAACTCCACTTCCATTTTCTTTGCTTCTGGAAGTTGACAGGGGTGTTCCCTGACAATTACTCCCAGGTAAGTAATAAGGTCATGTTCAATCAGTGAGATGTGTCCCAGTTACTCGCTAAGTACTTCCGGTACTGACAGGATGGCTGATTCCAACTCCCATCATTGTGTAGATGTCAAATCTGACCTGAAATTAAGGGGTTTATGTTTCACAAAAAGGGACCAGGGCTGCCAGAAAAGGGTTTCAGTAAGTTAATATGATAAACTCGCTCGCTCAGTCGACAATTTGGTTGTTTTACCAAATAATCTACGAGCCCCTTTCATTCCTTAATTTTGTATGAGCCTTTCCAATAAGCCAAATGTTTAGAGTGTGAAGTAAGCACGAGAACTATAACAAGATCCTCCAGGAGAAACTCCCAGAGGGTGGTGTTTCCATTATACTGTAATACTGATTGAGCTTTGTCCATATGTTCTTTTAAGATGGGCCGAATTTTATCAAATCAATCGCGTAACTGCACAACATATTCAAAAATATTGGAGGAGGAAAGGGCCTCTTCTTCCCATCCTTCTTATAGGATGTCCAGATTACTCCAAGATTGTTATGTATATAATAATTCAAAATGGGAAACCCCCATTGAGACCTGAGTTACTTCCCGATAAGCAAACAGGACGAGGGGAAGTAACTGATCTCAGTTTCTTCCATCCTTTCTAACTACCTTATGTAACATCTGTTTAAGTGTTTGATTAAACCATTCTACCAACCTGTCAGTTTGAGGGTAATAAATGAAAGTTTTGAGATGTTTAATCCGAAGTAACTAAGCCACCTCCCTGAACTTCTCCGAAGTGTAGGGCGTCTCGTGGTCCATGAGGACTTCTTTCGAGATCCCTATGCGAGCAAATATTCATACTTGTTCCCATGCAATAATTTTCAATCTAGCCGAGCACAAGGGAACAGTTTCTGGAAATCGAGTTGCGAAGTCTACGATGACCAATATATATTTATGGCCTTGTAATGAGGGTTCCAAAGGTCCTATGAAATCGATGCTGACTCATTAAAAGGGAATGTCAATTAGGGGTGATGGAATAAAAGGAGCTAGTTCCCTTCTGTAACTAGTAACAGTGACCTCACCTCCCCCTCATGTTCCTCTACTCAATACAAGAGATCATCCATGTCAAAGTAATGACCCTGTGGCAAGGGATTCTGTGTGGGTTGCCTATTAACTGAAACCACTGCATTCCTAGCAAACTTTAAGGAGATCATAGTTCCAGTGCTCCCTTTTAAAGTAATACGCCGTTAGTCTAAACATGAAGCTCAAAGAATTTAAACAATCCCTGTCGACCTCAATGGAAGGAGTTTCATTCCATTCAATCTCCCCAGTCATGGGAGTGACTTCTGGGTCAGTTTGAAAGACATCCACAATGTCACACTGAGTGGCGGCATGGGATCTAGTTGTCATCGTACACAGCGTGGAGGCAGCCGGATTAGTACTATCCCCATCCAGTAACATGCCCAGTTTCTTTATAGGAGTAGTTATGTTACAAATGCTTTTATTTTCAGACCAGTCCTGCCTCAGAATCACAGGGTATGGTGGGTCGGGTAAAAACACGCCCACCAGTTTCTTTATGGAGTTTTGTATGGTTTTGATACATGAAGCGGTCATATAATAGCAAGTCTCATTGTGTATACAAGTCTGACTGGACTAACCAGAGTTTCTGAGGATCGTTGGGTAGGCTCTGGAAAAACAACATGTTGAGCAGACCATTCAGACCTTTCCTGTTTAAAGACCACCTGGTGCCACTCACTCACCTCAATTAGGGCTTCCAAATTTGCATATGGTTATTTGCAAACCTGCTGGGTGAGACAGTCGGCGAGAGCATTAATAAGAGTTTCACAGGCCAATTGCTCAAGGACTTGATGGGCATTATTAATGTCTGGACGTAGCCAGTGACCCATCTTGCTCCAGATTTCAAAGGTATGTGTTTGAGCTGGGCACTCAGGATCAAACTTCCATGCTCTCCATTCCCTCGCCTGCTGGTCCACTGTAATGTCATAGCGTTTATAAATCTCGGCCCTGAAGGTGTCAAAATTGGCACCCTGCTCCTTGGTCAGATTGTAATAGGCCTGCTGTGCGTTGCCTTTCAGGTATGGTGCTAGAATGTTAGCCCATTCTGACCTCAGCCAATGATTGCGTTTAGCTGTGTGCTCAAATATAAGAAAATACGATTCTATACTGTCCCCCTCGGTCAGTGGTACAAGCTGGTGAGGTGGAGGCCAACTAACCTTCAATCCTACAACATCTGTGGCTGTAGCCCGAGCTTCCAACTCCGCCAGCTGGGTCTGGGTTTCTCCAAGTCAAATTTTTACCGCCCGTAGCTCTGCCATAATTGTCGCTAAGATGACATTTAGGTCCTGCTCTTCGGACATTTTCGAGCAAATAAATCCTACTACCTATGTCAATGTCACAAAAGAACAGAGACTGAGACTCAAAAAAGATTTGGGGAATGGTCCCATTATAATGTCTGGTGGACTGCTGCAAAGATATATGCAAAAAACTGGTTAAAACCATTCAAAACAGTTGACAAATGACAGAGAAGAGCTTCTTTTTATATGATGGCAACAGGAAGGAAGTGGTAGTAGAAGAGGAAATGACATCATCACGGGTAGAAAGAAGTGATGTCATCAGAGTGAGACCAAAAGTGATATCCTAGAGGGCCAGTGGAAGTGACGTCATCAGAAATGAACCGGAAGTGATGTCTTCTAAGGCTGTGCCTGGTGTAACGTCATCACGAGGAGCCAGAAATGATGGAGGTAAGTGGGGAAAAAACGTGATTGTTATTCTTCTGCGGGTCTGTTGAAAGAAGAAGAGAGATGTTAGTGCTCTGTTATAACCCTTTATCTCACGATATTTAACTCACTTCTGGACCTTTTGGCTGCCTCCTAATTGCGCATGTGTGACAGTGGTAATAAAACACTTTACTAGGATTACAAAATTGTTGTCCTTTCTTCAGAATAATACTTTTAGTTGCTCTAATTTATATTGTCATGCTTCAGTTAGACCATACTCATTCTGGAAGAAAAGGCAGACAGGGTGGCGTGGTAGTTAAGTCTTTGGACTTCAAAGCCTGAAGCTGTTGGTTCAAATCCCATTACTAACGCCACTGCAAGTCACATCATCTGCCTGAACTCAAATTGGAAAAACAAAAAAAGGCATCAGTTTAATAATAAGTAAAAAAATATGAAAGCTTGAAAGAGATTAAAACAACACTAAAAAGAGATGTCACAAAATATACCATTCATTTCAAACCAAATTCTCAATTTTGACCCCTTTTATCTCAATTGTATCTCATGACTAATGTTTGTCTAAAGCTATTTATCCTAAGGAATTTTATGTGAAACACCCGTGACAAAGTTGATTCTTAAATGAAACATAAATGAGAATCTCATTTAAGTCTCATGAACCATCAAATATCAACTTTGAGCAAAACATTTCCTATGTTGTTTTCACCCCAAATAACCTTTAAAGTTTCCAAAAAGCTCTTAGTAAGTTTTGTTTTTCAAAATTGAGAAATTGGCTGCAAAATGAATTACAGTGTCAGTTTCAAGAGAATAGTGAATCAAAACTCGTCTCTTTCGTTCATCACTACGCACAATGACTGGACAGAATCAGCTGTTGAAGGAGGCATTTTCAAATGCACAATGGAGTTCTGATTTATTTAAAACAATGCAGCATGATAGACCTTAAAACACGATTTGATCTTTTCTTTTTCTACCTGTCATTGCTAATCATCCATGTGACTCAGTGGCACATTTGTGTTCCAACTAAACCATAACACAGGCCCATTAAAGGATCCATGCATTTTAACAGAAAACTCCTGATGGGTGCCATTCCTCGAAACATGAAGAGTTCTGCTACAAACACAACCCCAGTTCCTGACCTAGAGACCGATGGGCATGTTTTAGAAACAGAGTGAACAAGGGGTTGGCAGCAACCAAAAAAACAACAAAAAAAGCATTCAGGCACATGGAAATCAAAGCAAGAAGAAAAGAGTCAGTCAAAACAAAGGCGGTGTAATCTCAAGAAACTAAATGACTAGTGAAGACTCGAAAAGGTTTCAGGGCTGTGCGCAGAGCAGGAGGCGAAATGCACTTATAGAGTGTGGCTGAGTGCTGATGAGCAGTCTCGGCAAAATATCAAGTAAAGCTATAAGGCAGTGCATGTGAGGACATGTAAAAATATGTCGTAAGTTGTCCTAACTAGTATACAAGAGCTGCGTGTTCAAATCCAAAAGTTTCCAGTGCAGTGCAACAATTCTAGTTGTTTATTTTTTGCCTACAATTATAAGGCTTTGTGCCTGACCTTTTCTAGCGAGGACTGCAGTAAGAGACATATTGTTGTTGCTAGGCAACAGTTCACGCAGCGTGCATGTGCAGCTTCTTATGAAGCTGAATTCCTTCACTACTTGACTGGATATTTAAGAGCGCTACAACTACTTGTCTGGTTCTGCCTGTCTGTTTGTCTTCTGTTCAATTTCCTAGCAACTGTTTCTCTCCTGCTTTTTTCTTTATGTGCTAATGACCTTCATGTTTAGTGTGGTGGCAGTTTGCCCTAATTAAGTTTGTTCTGCTTATCCATGTACTGACTTCTGCCTGCTAAGACCTCATCTGCATTTCCTCCAGTTGCCTGTCATGTCTTTTCCACACCACTCTTGGCTATCACTGTCCACTGTTTTCAGCTACGTCCAGGTTTTTATACAAGCTCTGAGGACCAGCCAGCAGTGTCTGGTACGGATTTTAGGCAGGAGATCATGGATCTAGAGCAGGGGTGAGCAAAGTCATTCCTGGAGGGCCTCAGTGGCTGCAGGTTTTTGTTCCAACCCAGTTACTTAATCAGAAGCACGTATTGCTCAAGTAACACTTCTGCTTCATTTTAATTGTCTCGCTCATTACGATTTTGAACCCTTATTGCCTATTTTAGTCTTAAACAGCTATATTTTGGTTTTCAATTGCTCCTTATTAGCAATAAGATGCAAATGATAAAAAGAAAACAGCATTTCTCCATTTAGACCTGTTTGGTTTAATTAATTAATTGGAAGGAAAGTGAAGAGAAAAAGTAAAGGACTGAGAATTATGTTTTAGACTTCAAATCATTTCCCCAGAAAGGACAAAAAAAATCCAAGATATGAGAATGACCTGAAATGTCAGATTTAACGCATTATCAAGCCATGAAATAAAATTATTGGCAAGGATTATTTTCTGTTTAGGCAACTGGGTTGGAATATAAACCTGCAGCCACTGCGGCCCACCAGGACTGACTTTGCCCACCCCTGATCTAGAGGATGACAGTATTGACTGTCCACATCACAAAACGCCTCTCTTCTAGAATATCTTCCCAAGTGAAGTGCCAGGTTAACTGTGTAATTTGTAATGGAAGGCTTTACACAACTCTGGGGCATGTCCTTTTCCTTGTTTCACACTCTGCCTGCTATACACCATACCCTGCATGAATGTTCTGTCTGGGCCTCATCCATCCATCACAATGGCTATTCAACATTAAATATCAGGCTCTTACATGATTGGAGGGGAAAGGTGAAAAGATGACTGGCCTAAGAGGCAGAGTTTCAAAGAAAAAGTCATATCTGAAAGTGGAAAATAAAAAAAAAAGGGATTAAAATGGACTAAAGAACACTGACATTGGACAGAAAATGTCTCGTAAAGCATTTTATGATCAGCACCCCAGGTGTCATCTTTTCACAGTTGGAGATAACACTGATGTTTGGTGTGCATTTAAGGACAATGCCAACTGAGCACCTGTAAGGCATTTGTTTCTCAAACTACAGCCTCTGATGTTTTAATGCAGTTGGCCTTCCTTCCCCTACTTCTTCTGTCCTGGATAGATCCAATTTGCCCTGTTTTCTCAAGACAGTAACAGACACCTTTGTATGAGATCTTCCATTTCCTGGCATTGTGTCACATAGAATAACCTTCATCCAGCCATCAATCCATTATCCAACCCGCTATATCCTAACTACAGGGTCATGGGGGTCTGCTGGAGCCAATCCCAGCCAACACAGGGTGCAAGGTAAGAAACAAACCCCAGGCAGGGCACCAACCCACCGCAGAGCACACACACCCACACACTAGGGACAATTTAGGATCGCCAATCCACCTAATCTGCATGTCTTTGGACTGTGGGAGGAAACCGGAGCACCCGGAGGAAACCCACCCGGGGAGAACATGCAAACTCCACGCAGGGAGGACCCAGGAAGAGAACCCGGGTTTCCTTACTGTGAGGCAGCAGCACTACCACTGCGCCACCGTGCCGCCCGAATTACCTTCATTCTACAAAAAAAAAAAAAATACACTGACATGTTTCTTGAGAAAGCTGTTTAATTTTGCCAATTTTTGAACCCAGAACTGAGCATTAGGAATGTCAGTACCATGCAAGCCAAGTCAACAGAATAACAGGTTTCAGCAGCGCTAATGCAATTACAAAAGTTCCTCTAATAACCAATTAGCATGTAATCATGACAAAGTAAGGATAAGCTAAGGGTGTTTATCATTAGGACACTGAAGGAATGGCTGCTGAAATCGTGGACTTGCAGTGAACTGTAATCAGTCATTTCAAGCAGTAATAGCCATTAGAAACAATCGATTTACTGAATGTTAATTAAAAAAATGTACCAGTTTCTCTCCGAAACATGATTATTTCTGGGTGTGTCCAGATTTTTGTCTGAGTTTAAGACAACATGTAGATTTTGCTTCTGGCTGTGGTTTACCTCCCTAATACTCACCCAATGTTTCACTGACTCCGGACTATGGAAGAGATAAAGCACGCTCATGTGTGTGGCTCGTGATCAAATACATCTGTCTGCTAACTTTGTAATACATTGTACATCTTCTTGATTGGATCCTCTTGTCATTTAAGGTCATGTTACTACATGTGCGGCATCATATCCTGTTAAGTCTCCACTGAGGCCATTATACGTCCTTATGTTACATTTACTTACTTGGCTGATGCCTTTACCCCAGGCAACTTACAACATTTCAGATACAATTGCTTACATTTCTTTTGGTTTTCCAATTGGAGCACAGGCAGGTCATGTGACTTGCTCAGA
Source organism: Polypterus senegalus (assembly GCF_016835505.1). Taxonomy (NCBI): domain Eukaryota; kingdom Metazoa; phylum Chordata; class Cladistia; order Polypteriformes; family Polypteridae; genus Polypterus; species Polypterus senegalus. The sequence continues at coordinate 23,441 of NW_024377860.1, forward strand.
GTCACACAGTGTCAGTAGCGGAATTTGAACCCACAACCTCAGGGTTTGAAGTCCAAAGCCTTAACCACTGCATCATGCTGCCTGCAGAATCATTACTGGCACACCTAGAGAGTCCTGTGAAATTCTTACTTACATGCGCTAATCAACAGGCCACACATTGCCCCGCTCTTTCAAAACAAATATGTAAAAATTAACTACCTTACCTTGAAACTTCTTACCTGAAAAATCCCAGAACACGTCTACTATATTATAAATCGCTACTGCCATTGTGTGCATGTCTGATCCCTCCAAGCAATCTGATTGGTCATTTTGGCTTTGGTGACATGATCAACACAGGAAGTCCCAGGTAAGAGAGGTTGAGGTACACGAACGGGTGTCAAGGCGTAGGATTCATACTGAGAGTCGCCCTTAAAGGCAGGAAGTATTCACAAGTATACAAGCGATGTTTTCATAGTGGGTTATGGGGGTCCATCGACTGTTGGTGGTAGTCAAGAAGCGGGCAGGAAGCAAGCGAGATGCCTTGAAATGACAGAAGCAGGCTTTACAGAAATGTGTTTGAGGATGGGGTGTGTTGGTCATGAGAGGTTCGTACACACGTAAGTACCGAGGAAAGACACACAAGGAACCTTGAAGGTACACGTAGGGAAAGAAGTATGAAATATTTTTAAATGTATTTTATTACCTGTTGAAGACAGATAATGTGGCTAGTGTGATATAATGCCCCACCAACAAATATTAGATTGCACCCCATGGTATAGCTGCTCCGCGGCTTGGAAAAAAGCAGCTGATTTTTAATAAATAAATAATTAGTTGGCTGGCTACATCTCTGTGGGTGTGTGTGTTCATGCAGTTGCAGGAGGTTGTTGAGATAAATGGGGTGAGAATCACCTGCTGTGATGGTACGGTCTGTTTCAATTGCTTTACCGGCTTCCTGTGATGCACGATTGAGACGTAGCCTCCACGGAGGGCATATAAAGGAGAGCGACAAAAACAAACAAGCTCAGGAGAAACAGAAGAAGAGGACAAAATGAAGTAAATAGACTGCATTAAGTAATTGGGTGAGTAGAGAAAGAAAGAACAGAAGTTAAAAGAAATAGAAAGAAAAAATGTGAAGAGATAGAATGGAGCTAGATGGTCGGGAGTGGAACAGCAGGGCGAGGAGTCTGAGTTTCAAGGAAGGGCGCTCCTGTAGAGTGAATGCCAGAGAGCAGGGGTGGCCTGGTTGATGGCGTCTCTCACAAGGGCTGAGTGTGAGCAGTGGGAGAGCCGTGTGTAACTCAAAATGTTGCCCTGTGCAAGCCGACAGAAGGGCATCAGGGAATGGAGCCTAGATAGGATGGCTGACTGAGCCTGTCGGTTGGGCATCTCCTCAGTTGTTAGATCCCATGCGGGGTAAGCTGGGGAGACATCGGCTTTTGGAAGGCAGCATTAGGACATATGAGTGTTAAGGAGCAGTGGGCTATCTCTGGTTTTAACCTCTAATGGATATTTATAGGATTGTAACCTTCACTTTAACCTACTTTTTATGGCTTATTTATTTATTTTGGAGGATTTTTTAAA